>NW_025777274.1:62500-105092 GCF_021130785.1 Homalodisca vitripennis
TGTAGGCGAAAATTTTCAAATATTTTCACTTACTAGCGTTTTGCGGACAAACCAATGGAGATAGAGTAAAATGTCACTTGACCTTTTTGTGTAGATCACATTATTTCCTAAATCTGGCTTTCGATTTATTTCGACCTCCGACCAATGGTTTCGCCGCTATCGACCTCAAAAACAAACTTTTCACGTAAATATTACAAAAAAATTGCACATAATCACGTTTTTTCGGCCAAACCAATGGAGATAGGGCAAAAAAGTCACTGGACCATTTCTGTAGATCGCGCAATTTGCTAATTTGATGGGTCAATCAGATTTGAGCTACGACCAACGGTTCGGCCGCTATCGGGCTCGAAACATTATTTTTATCGAAAAAATATCTGGAATTTCAAATGTTCGAGCGTGTTTTGTCGCTTAACCATGGAAGATACACCAAAAAGTCACTGGACCTTTTTTGTAGTTCACTTCATTCCTGACCATGAATTTTTCATCAGATCCGAGCTAGCTCCAACGGTTCGCCCGCTATCGGGCTTACAAAAAATGCCTGCAGGGGTCAAGAATGCGCGATTTTTTGGGAATTTTTTTGAGGGGTTTTAAAAGTAAAAAAGTCCGGTTTTCAGACTTTTCCTCCGGGTCATATTGTGAAAGGTACCTACGTGCCAAATTTCAAGTTTCCAGCACTTCTAGAACTATGTTAGAATTTGTATCTATATATCAGTGAGTCAGTCAGTCAGTCAGTTTCACATGCGGCTGTATAGTATATTAGACTCGCCTTCGGCTCGCTGGGGGCTACGCCCCCAGGCCCCCATGGTACGCTTGCAAATTCGGGGATAAGAATGATTTTGGTAATAGGTAAAATTCGGACATGAGGTCATACCAGGAAATTCCCCAGGGGGAGGTTGTAACTTTACCAGGGGTTAAGACATCAGGGGGTTATCTGGTCATACCAGGAACTTCCCAAGGGGGGTTAAGAGATTTGGTGATTGTTAAAATTCGGACATGAGGTCATGCCAGGAAAATTCCCTGGGGTGGTTTAATGTTACTGGGGGTTAAGCCATCAGGGGGTTATCTGGTTATACCAGGAACTTCCCAAGGGGGTTAAGAGATTTGGTGATTGTTAGAATTCGGACATGAGGTCATGCCAGGAAATTCCCTAGGGGGGGAGGGGGGTTAATGTTACCAGGGTGGTTAACACATCGGGGGGTTTAATTTACTCAGGAGATTATATGGTCATACAAGGAAATTCCAGGGGTGGTTAATGTAACCTTCGCTAACGCTCAGCCAATTCACGATGTGCTCCAGTAGACGTATACTAGTCAGTCGTTTTACTAATTTTAACCAAAGTTTTGATTTAAAGAGCATTTTACGGCTTAACCGTTAGAGATACGAGAAAAAGTGACTGGACCTTTCTTGTCGGAAATTTAATTTTGTCTTTCGATTATGCCATCAGATTTGAGCTACGAGCTCTGGTTTAGGAGGTACAGAGCGTGGTAGTAAAGTCTGCACCTGTCAACTATTGTAAATTGTTGAGTGGAAATATAGTAAAAAGCCTACCCTAAGTCTACATTTTTAAATTGTTTAGGGGGTTTTATTTGCTCAGGAGTTTATATAGTCATGCCAGGAAATTACCAGGGGGGAGGTTAAGGTTACCGGAGTTTAAGACATCAGGGGGTTATCTGGTCATACCAGGAACTTCCCAGGGGGGGTTAAGAGATTTGATGATTGGTAAAATTTGGACATGAGGTCATGCCAGGAAATTCCCAAGGGGGGGTGTTAACGTTACCGGGGGTTAAGACATCAGGGGGTTATCTAGTCATACCAGGAACTTCCCAAGGGGGGTTAAGAGATTTGATTATTGGTAAAATTTGGACATGAGGTCATGCCAGGAAATTCCTTGGGGGGGATTTAAATGTACCGGGGGGGGTAACACATCAGGGGGTTTAATTTACCACACTTTTGCCTCTTAGAGTGTGTTTTGTGTTTGTAAGCAAAAATAATAAAATTCACTCTGTCCCTAATTACTATTGAACTTCGCTAACGCTCAGCCAATTAATGATGTACTAGGTCACACGTTTACTTAGTAATACAAACTTAATCTGGAACTCATAACGAATTACACAAATTTTAGTCAGAAAAAGCAAAACCCCTATAATTGCCAAATTACAAAAAATATTTTGCCTTTGAGAGCGTGTAACAGGCTTACAGTAAGATATACAACAATAAGCTACTTTTTTTGTAGAACCTACCAATAGCTGTTTATAAATGTTTTGATATTTAAGCTAGCATAATATGGTCAACCGCTATGGACTCCAGTAACAAAATTTTCACGTCGAAATTACAAAATATTGACATTTATTAACCAAACCGATGGAGGTAGAGCAAAAGCTTACTGGACCTTTTTTGTAGAACGTAAAAGTTTGTATTAAAATCAAATTTTTAATCCGGACTATGACTAAGGTTTTGTCTACAATGGAGCCCAGAAAACAAAATCTCACGTAAAACTCAAAAAATCAAAACTTTAAAACGCGTTATGCGGCCAAACCGTTGAGGATAAGGCAAAATGTTACTGAACCTTTTATGTAGATCACGTCATTTCCTAAATCCAAATGAAAATTTGTTTTGAGCTAAGACCAATAGTTTAGCCGCTATCAAGCCCGGAATGTAAATTTGTAGGCGAAAATTTTCAAATATTTTCACTTACTAGCGTTTTGCGGACAAACCAATGGAGATAGAGTAAAATGTCACTTGACCTTTTTTGTAGATCACATTATTTCCTAAATCTGGCTTTCGATTTATTTCGACCTCCGACCAATGGTTTCGCCGCTATCGACCTCAAAATCAAACTTTTCACGTAAATATTACAAAAAAATTGCACATAATCACGTTTTTTTTCGGCCAAACCAATGGAGATAGGGCAAAAAGTCACTGGACCATTTCTGTAGATCGCGCAATTTGCTAATTTGATGGGTCAATCAGATTTGAGCTACGACCAACGGTTCGGCCGCTATCGGGCTCGAAACATTATTTTTATCGAAAAAATATCTGGAATTTCAAATGTTCGAGCGTTTTGTCGCTTAACCATGGAAGATACACCAAAAAGTCACTGGACCTTTTTTGTAGTTCACTTCATTCCTGACCATGAATTTTTCATCAGATCCGAGCTAGCTCCAACGGTTCGCCCGCTATCGGGCTTACAAAAAATGCCTGCAGGGGTCAAGAATGCGCGATTTTTTGGGAATTTTTTTGAGGGGTTTAAAAGTAAAAAAGTCCGGTTTTCAGACTTTTCCTCCGGGTCATATTGTGAAAGGTACCTACGTGCCAAATTTCAAGTTTCCAGCACTTCTAGAACTATGTTAGAATTTGTATCTATATATCAGTGAGTCAGTCAGTCAGTCAGTTTCACATGCGGCTGTATAGTATATTAGACTCGCCTTCGGCTCGCTGGGGCTACGCCCCCAGGCCCCCATGATGTACGCTTGCAAATTCGGGGATGAGCGGTTAAATTCACGCTTGCAAATTCGGGGATAAGAAAGATTTGGTGATTGTTAAAATTCGGACATGAGGTCATGCCAGGAAATTCCCTGGGGTGGTTTAATGTTACTGGGGGTTAAGCCATCAGGGGGTTATCTGGTTATACCAGGAACTTCCCAAGGGGGGTTAAGAGATTTGGTGATTGTTAGAATTCGGACATGAGGTCATGCCAGGAAATTCCCTAGGGGGGGAGGGGGGTTAATGTTACCAGGGTGGTTAACACATCGGGGGGTTTAATTTACTCAGGAGATTATATGGTCATACAAGGAAATTCCAGGGGTGGTTAATGTAACCTTCGCTAACGCTCAGCCAATTCACGATGTGCTCCAGTAGACGTATACTAGTCAGTCGTTTTACTAATTTTAACCAAAGTTTTGATTTAAAGAGCATTTTACGGCTTAACCGTTAGAGATACGAGAAAAAGTGACTGGACCTTTCTTGTCGGAAATTTAATTTTGTCTTTCGATTATGCCATCAGATTTGAGCTACGAGCTCTGGTTTAGGAGGTACAGAGCGTGGTAGTAAAGTCTGCACCTGTCAACTATTGTAAATTGTTGAGTGGAAATATAGTAAAAAGCCTACCCTAAGTCTACATTTTTAAATTGTTTAGGGGGTTTTATTTGCTCAGGAGTTTATATAGTCATGCCAGGAAATTACCAGGGGGGAGGTTAAGGTTACCGGAGTTTAAGACATCAGGGGGTTATCTGGTCATACCAGGAACTTCCCAGGGGGGGTTAAGAGATTTGATGATTGGTAAAATTTGGACATGAGGTCATGCCAGGAAATTCCCAGGGGGGGTGTTAACGTTACCGGGGGTTAAGACATCAGGGGGTTATCTAGTCATACCAGGAACTTCCCAAGGGGGGTTAAGAGATTTGATTATTGGTAAAATTTGGACATGAGGTCATGCCAGGAAATTCCTTGGGGGGGATTTAAATGTACCGGGGGGGTAACACATCAGGGGGTTTAATTTACCACACTTTTGCCTCTTAGAGTGTGTTTTGTGTTTGTAAGCAAAAATAATAAAATTCACTCTGTCCCTAATTACTATTGAACTTCGCTAACGCTCAGCCAATTAATGATGTACTAGTCACACGTTTACTTAGTAATACAAACTTAATCTGGAACTCATAACGAATTACACAAATTTTAGTCAGAAAAAGCAAAACCCCTATAATTGCCAAATTACAAAAAATATTTTGCCTTTGAGAGCGTGTAACAGGCTTACAGTAAGATATACAACAATAAGCTACTTTTTTGTAGAACCTACCAATAGCTGTTTATAAATGTTTTGATATTTAAGCTAGCATAATATGGTCAACCGCTATGGACTCCAGTAACAAAATTTTCACGTCGAAATTACAAAATATTGACATTTATTAACCAAACCGATGGAGGTAGAGCAAAAGCTTACTGGACCTTTTTTGTAGAACGTAAAAGTTTGTATTAAAATCAAATTTTTAATCCGGACTATGACTAAGGTTTTGTCTACAATGGAGCCCAGAAAACAAAATCTCACGTAAAACTCAAAAAATCAAAACTTTAAAACGCGTTATGCGGCCAAACCGTTGAGGATAAGGCAAAATGTTACTGAACCTTTTATGTAGATCACGTCATTTCCTAAATCCAAATGAAAATTTGTTTTGAGCTAAGACCAATAGTTTAGCCGCTATCAAGCCCGGAATGTAAATTTGTAGGCGAAAATTTTCAAATATTTTCACTTACTAGCGTTTTGCGGACAAACCAATGGAGATAGAGTAAAATGTCACTTGACCTTTTTTGTAGATCACATTATTTCCTAAATCTGGCTTTCGATTTATTTCGACCTCCGACCAATGGTTTCGCCGCTATCGACCTCAAAAACAAACTTTTCACGTAAATATTACAAAAAAATTGCACATAATCACGTTTTTCGGCCAAACCAATGGAGATAGGGCAAAAAGTCACTGGACCATTTCTGTAGATCGCGCAATTTGCTAATTTGATGGGTCAATCAGATTTGAGCTACGACCAACGGTTCGGCCGCTATCGGGCTCGAAACATTATTTTTATCGAAAAAATATCTGGAATTTCAAATGTTCGAGCGTTTTGTCGCTTAACCATGGAAGATACACCAAAAAGTCACTGGACCTTTTTTGTAGTTCACTTCATTCCTGACCATGAATTTTTCATCAGATCCGAGCTAGCTCCAACGGTTCGCCCGCTATCGGGCTTACAAAAAATGCCTGCAGGGGTCAAGAATGCGCGATTTTTTGGGAATTTTTTTGAGGGGTTTAAAAGTAAAAAAGTCCGGTTTTCAGACTTTTCCTCCGGGTCATATTGTGAAAGGTACCTACGTGCCAAATTTCAAGTTTCCAGCACTTCTAGAACTATGTTAGAATTTGTATCTATATATCAGTGAGTCAGTCAGTCAGTCAGTTTCACATGCGGCTGTATAGTATATTAGACTCGCCTTCGGCTCGCTGGGGGCTACGCCCCCAGGCCCCCATGATGTACGCTTGCAAATTCGGGGATGAGCGGTTAAATTCACGCTTGCAAATTCGGGGATAAGAAAGATTTGGTGATTGTTAAAATTCGGACATGAGGTCATGCCAGGAAATTCCCTGGGGTGGTTTAATGTTACTGGGGGTTAAGCCATCAGGGGGTTATCTGGTTATACCAGGAACTTCCCAAGGGGGGTTAAGAGATTTGGTGATTGTTAGAATTCGGACATGAGGTCATGCCAGGAAATTCCCTAGGGGGGGAGGGGGGGTTAATGTTACCAGGGTGGTTAACACATCGGGGGGTTTAATTTACTCAGGAGATTATATGGTCATACAAGGAAATTCCAGGGGTGGTTAATGTAACCTTCGCTAACGCTCAGCCAATTCACGATGTGCTCCAGTAGACGTATACTAGTCAGTCGTTTTACTAATTTTAACCAAAGTTTTGATTTAAAGAGCATTTTACGGCTTAACCGTTAGAGATACGAGAAAAAGTGACTGGACCTTTCTTGTCGGAAATTTAATTTTGTCTTTCGATTATGCCATCAGATTTGAGCTACGAGCTCTGGTTTAGGAGGTACAGAGCGTGGTAGTAAAGTCTGCACCTGTCAACTATTGTAAATTGTTGAGTGGAAATATAGTAAAAAGCCTACCCTAAGTCTACATTTTTAAATTGTTTAGGGGGTTTTATTTGCTCAGGAGTTTATATAGTCATGCCAGGAAATTACCAGGGGGGAGGTTAAGGTTACCGGAGTTTAAGACATCAGGGGGTTATCTGGTCATACCAGGAACTTCCCAGGGGGGGTTAAGAGATTTGATGATTGGTAAAATTTGGACATGAGGTCATGCCAGGAAATTCCCAGGGGGGGTGTTAACGTTACCGGGGGTTAAGACATCAGGGGGTTATCTAGTCATACCAGGAACTTCCCAAGGGGGGTTAAGAGATTTGATTATTGGTAAAATTTGGACATGAGGTCATGCCAGGAAATTCCTTGGGGGGGATTTAAATGTACCGGGGGGGGTAACACATCAGGGGGTTTAATTTACCACACTTTTGCCTCTTAGAGTGTGTTTTGTGTTTGTAAGCAAAAATAATAAAATTCACTCTGTCCCTAATTACTATTGAACTTCGCTAACGCTCAGCCAATTAATGATGTACTAGTCACACGTTTACTTAGTAATACAAACTTAATCTGGAACTCATAACGAATTACACAAATTTTAGTCAGAAAAAGCAAAACCCCTATAATTGCCAAATTACAAAAAATATTTTGCCTTTGAGAGCGTGTAACAGGCTTACAGTAAGATATACAACAATAAGCTACTTTTTTGTAGAACCTACCAATAGCTGTTTATAAATGTTTTGATATTTAAGCTAGCATAATATGGTCAACCGCTATGGACTCCAGTAACAAAATTTTCACGTCGAAATTACAAAATATTGACATTTATTAACCAAACCGATGGAGGTAGAGCAAAAGCTTACTGGACCTTTTTTGTAGAACGTAAAAGTTTGTATTAAAATCAAATTTTTAATCCGGACTATGACTAAGGTTTTGTCTACAATGGAGCCCAGAAAACAAAATCTCACGTAAAACTCAAAAAATCAAAACTTTAAAACGCGTTATGCGGCCAAACCGTTGAGGATAAGGCAAAATGTTACTGAACCTTTTATGTAGATCACGTCATTTCCTAAATCCAAATGAAAATTTGTTTTGAGCTAAGACCAATAGTTTAGCCGCTATCAAGCCCGGAATGTAAATTTGTAGGCGAAAATTTTCAAATATTTTCACTTACTAGCGTTTTGCGGACAAACCAATGGAGATAGAGTAAAAATGTCACTTGACCTTTTTTGTAGATCACATTATTTCCTAAATCTGGCTTTCGATTTATTTCGACCTCCGACCAATGGTTTCGCCGCTATCGACCTCAAAATCAAACTTTTCACGTAAATATTACAAAAAAATTGCACATAATCACGTTTTTTCGGCCAAACCAATGGAGATAGGGCAAAAAGTCACTGGACCATTTCTGTAGATCGCGCAATTTGCTAATTTGATGGGTCAATCAGATTTGAGCTACGACCAACGGTTCGGCCGCTATCGGGCTCGAAACATTATTTTTATCGAAAAAATATCTGGAATTTCAAATGTTCGAGCGTTTTGTCGCTTAACCATGGAAGATACACCAAAAAGTCACTGGACCTTTTTTGTAGTTCACTTCATTCCTGACCATGAATTTTTCATCAGATCCGAGCTAGCTCCAACGGTTCGCCCGCTATCGGGCTTACAAAAATGCCTGCAGGGGTCAAGAATGCGCGATTTTTTGGGAATTTTTTTGAGGGGTTTAAAAGTAAAAAAGTCCGGTTTTCAGACTTTTCCTCCGGGTCATATTGTGAAAGGTACCTACGTGCCAAATTTCAAGTTTCCAGCACTTCTAGAACTATGTTAGAATTTGTATCTATATATCAGTGAGTCAGTCAGTCAGTCAGTTTCACATGCGGCTGTATAGTATATTAGACTCGCCTTCGGCTCGCTGGGGGCTACGCCCCCAGGCCCCCATGATGTACGCTTGCAAATTCGGGGATGAGCGGTTAAATTCACGCTTGCAAATTCGGGGATAAGAAAGATTTGGTGATTGTTAAAATTCGGACATGAGGTCATGCCAGGAAATTCCCTGGGGTGGTTTAATGTTACTGGGGGTTAAGCCATCAGGGGGTTATCTGGTTATACCAGGAACTTCCCAAGGGGGGTTAAGAGATTTGGTGATTGTTAGAATTCGGACATGAGGTCATGCCAGGAAATTCCCTAGGGGGGGAGGGGGGTTAATGTTACCAGGGTGGTTAACACATCGGGGGGTTTAATTTACTCAGGAGATTATATGGTCATACAAGGAAATTCCAGGGGTGGTTAATGTAACCTTCGCTAACGCTCAGCCAATTCACGATGTGCTCCAGTAGACGTATACTAGTCAGTCGTTTTACTAATTTTAACCAAAGTTTTGATTTAAAGAGCATTTTACGGCTTAACCGTTAGAGATACGAGAAAAAGTGACTGGACCTTTCTTGTCGGAAATTTAATTTTGTCTTTCGATTATGCCATCAGATTTGAGCTACGAGCTCTGGTTTAGGAGGTACAGAGCGTGGTAGTAAAGTCTGCACCTGTCAACTATTGTAAATTGTTGAGTGGAAATATAGTAAAAAGCCTACCCTAAGTCTACATTTTTAAATTGTTTAGGGGGTTTTATTTGCTCAGGAGTTTATATAGTCATGCCAGGAAATTACCAGGGGGGAGGTTAAGGTTACCGGAGTTTAAGACATCAGGGGGTTATCTGGTCATACCAGGAACTTCCCAGGGGGGGTTAAGAGATTTGATGATTGGTAAAATTTGGACATGAGGTCATGCCAGGAAATTCCCAGGGGGGGTGTTAACGTTACCGGGGCTTAAGACATCAGGGGGTTATCTAGTCATACCAGGAACTTCCCAAGGGGGGTTAAGAGATTTGATTATTGGTAAAATTTGGACATGAGGTCATGCCAGGAAATTCCTTGGGGGGGATTTAAATGTACCGGGGGGGTAACACATCAGGGGGTTTAATTTACCACACTTTTGCCTCTTAGAGTGTGTTTTGTGTTTGTAAGCAAAAATAATAAAATTCACTCTGTCCCTAATTACTATTGAACTTCGCTAACGCTCAGCCAATTAATGATGTGCTCTAGTACACGTTTACTAGTCACACGTTTACTTAGTAATACAAACTTAATCTGGAACTCATAACGAATTACACAAATTTTAGTCAGAAAAAGCAAAACCCCTATAATTGCCAAATTACAAAAAATATTTTGCCTTTGAGAGCGTGTAACAGGCTTACAGTAAGATATACAACAATAAGCTACTTTTTTGTAGAACCTACCAATAGCTGTTTATAAATGTTTTGATATTTAAGCTAGCATAATATGGTCAACCGCTATGGACTCCAGTAACAAAATTTTCACGTCGAAATTACAAAATATTGACATTTATTAACCAAACCGATGGAGGTAGAGCAAAAGCTTACTGGACCTTTTTTGTAGAAAGTAAAAGTTTGTATTAAAATCAAATTTTTAATCCGGACTATAACTAAGGTTTTGTCTACAATGGAGCCCAGAAAACAAAATCTCACGTAAAACTCAAAAAATCAAAACTTTAAAACGCGTTATGCGGCCAAACCGTTGAGGATAGGGCAAAATGTTACTGAACCTTTTATGTAGATCACGTCATTTGCTAAATCCGAATGAAAATTTGTTTTGAGCTAAGACCAATAGTTTAGCCGCTATCAAGCCCGGAATGTAAATTTGTAGGCGAAAATTTCCAAATATATTCACTTAATCGCATTTTGCGGCCAAACTAATGGAGATAGAGTAAAAAGTCACTTGACCTTTCATGTAGATCACATTATTTCCTAAATCTAACCTTTGTTTTATTTTGCCCTCCGACCAATGGTTACGCCGATATCGACCCCATAATCAAAATTTTCACGTAAAATTTACAAAAAAAATTGCACATAATCACGTTTTTTCGGCCAAACCAATGGAGATAGGGAAAAAAGTCACTGGACCTTTTCTGTAGATAACGTAATTTGCTAATTTGATGGGTCAATCAGATTTGAGCTACGACCTACCGTTCGGCCACTATCGGGCTCGAAACTTTATTTTAAGCGAAAAAATCTCTGGAATTTCAAACATGTTCCGTGTTTTGTGGCTTAACCACACGAGATAGGACAAAAAGTCACTGGACCTTTTTTGTAGTTCACTTCATTCCTGACTAACGATTTTTCGTCAGATCCGAGCTAGCTCCAACGGTTCACCCGCTATCGGGCTTACAAAAAATGCCTGCAGGGGTCAAGAATGCGCGATTTTTGAGGAATTTTTTTGAGGGGTTTAAAAGTAAAAAAGTCCGGTTTTCAGACTTTTCCTCCGGGTCATATTGTGAAAGGTACCTGCGTGCCAAATTTCAAGTTTCCAGCACTTCTAGAACTATGTTAGAATTTGTATCTATATATCAGTCAGTGAGTCAGTTACACATGCGGCTGTATAGTATATTAGACTCGCCTTCGGCTCGCTGGGGGCTACGCCCCCAGGCCCCCATGATGTACGCTTGCAAATTCGGGGATGAGCGGTTAAATTCACGCTTGCAAATTCGGGGATAAGAATGATTTGGTGATAGGTAAAATTCGGACATTATGTCATACCAGGAAATTCCCAGGGGGAGGTTGTAACTTTACCAGGGGTTAAGACATCAGGGGGTTATCTGGTCATACCAGGAACTTCCCAAGGGGGGTTAAGAGATTTGGTTATAGGTAAAATTCAGACATGAGGACATGCCAGAAAATTCCCTGGGGGGGTTGTAACGTTACCGGGGGTTAAGGCATCAGGGGGTGATCTGGTCATAACAGGAACTTCCCAAGGGGGGTGAAGAGATTTGGTGATTAGTAAAATTCGGACGTGAGGTCATGCCAGGAAATTGCCTGGGGGGGTATAATGTTACCGGGGGAGTTAACACATCAGGAGGTTTAATTTACTCAGGAAGTTATCTGGTCATACCATGAAGTCGCCCGGAGGGGGGTAAATGTTACCGGGGTTAATGACACACGTGCGCCAATTTTACAGGGTTGCTCAGGAGTTAATATAGCCATGCCAGGAAATTCCCAGAGGGTAATGTTACCGGGGAAATGTTATGTCCGAGCTTAAGATTACTGGTTTGGGAGTGAAAAATTGACCAACTTTCTCTACTTTTCCAGATTAATTCAAACTTTTGACTTCAAAGGCATTTTGTGGCTTAACCGTTAGAGATACGACAAAAAGGGACTGGAACTTTCTTGTCGGAAATTTGATTTTGTCTTTCGATTATGCCATCAGATTTAAGCTACGACCTATAATTTAGGCAGTACAGAGCTTAGGACAAAAGGCCTGCACTGGGCAGTTTAAAAATATCACGTAAAACATAAAAATCAATACTTTAAAACGCGTTATGCGGCCAAAACCGTTGAGGATAGGGCAAAATGTTACTGAACATTTTTTGTAGATCACGCAATTTCATAAATCCTGTTAAAATTAGTTTTGAGCTACGACCAACCGTTTAGACGCTATCAAGCCCGGAATGTAAATTTTAAGGCGAAAAATGTCCAAATATTTTAACTTAATCGCGTTTTGCGGTCAAACTAATGAAAATAGCGTAAAAAATTACTTAACCTTTTATGTAGATCACATTATTTCCGAAATCTAATCTTTGTTTTATTTTGACCTCTGACCAATGGTTACGCCGCTATCGACCCCATAATCAAAATTTTCACGTAAAATTTACAAAAAAATTGCACATAATCACGTTTTTCGGCCAAACCAATGGAGATAGGGAAAAAAGTCACTGGACCTTTTCTGTAGATAACGTAATTTGCTAATTTGATGGGTCAATCAGATTTGAGCTACGACCTACCGTTGGGCCACTATCGTTCTCGAAACTTCATTTTAAGCGAAAAAATCTCTGGAATGTCAAACATTTCCGTGTTTTGTGGGCTTAACCACACGAGATAGGACAAAAAGTCACTAGACCTTTCTTGTAGTTCACTTCATTCCTGACTAACGATTTTTCGTCAGATCGAAGCTAGCTCCAACGGTTCACCCGCTATCAGGCTTCCAAGAAATGCCTGCAGGGGTGAAGAATGCGCGATTTTTGAGGAATTTTTTTGAGGGGTTTAAAAGTAAAAAAGTCCGGTTTTCAGACTTTTCCTCCGGGTCATATTGTGAAAGGTACCTGCGTGCCAAATTTCAAGTTTCCAGCACTTCTAGAACTATGTTAGAATTTGTATCTATATGTCAGTCAGTCAGTTACACATGCGGCTGTATAAGTATTTAGACTCGCCTTCGGCTCGCTGGGGGCTACGCCCCCAGGCCCCCTTTCGGGTATTAGCCAAATTCGGGGATAAGAATGATTTGGTAATAGGTAAAATTCGGACATTGTCATACCAGGAAATTCCCAGGGGGAGGTTGTAACTTTACCAGGGGTTAAGACATCAGGGGGTTATCTGGTCATACCAGGAACTTCCCAAGGGGGGTTAAGAGATTTGGTTATAGGTAAAATTCAGACATGAGGACATGCCAGAAAATTCCCTGGGGGGGTTGTAACGTTACCGGGGGTTAAGGCATCAGGGGGTGATCTGGTCATAACAGGAACTTCCCAAGGGGGGTGAAGAGATTTGGTGATTAGTAAAATTCGGACGTGAGGTCATGCCAGGAAATTGCCTGGGGGGGTATAATGTTACCGGGGGAGTTAACACATCAGGAGGTTTAATTTACTCAGGAAGTTATCTGGTCATACCATGAAGTCGCCGGAGGGGGGTAAATGTTTACCGGGGTTAATGACACACGTGCGCCAATTTTACAGGGTTGCTCAGGAGTTAATATAGCCATGCCAGGAAATTCCCAGAGGGTAATGTTACCGGGGAAATGTTATGTCCGAGCTTAAGATTACTGGTTTGGGAGTGAAAAATTGACCAACTTTCTCTACTTTTCCAGATTAATTCAAACTTTTGACTTCAAAGGCATTTTGTGGCTTAACCGTTAGAGATACGACAAAAAGGGACTGGAACTTTCTTGTCGGAAATTTGATTTTGTCTTTCGATTATGCCATCAGATTTAAGCTACGACCTATAATTTAGGCAGTACAGAGCTTAGGACAAAAGGCTGCACTGGGCAGTTTAAAAATATCACGTAAAACATAAAAATCAATACTTTAAAACGCGTTTATGCGGCCAAACCGTTGAGGATAGGGCAAAATGTTACTGAACATTTTTTGTAGATCACGCAATTTCATAAATCCTGTTAAAATTAGTTTTGAGCTACGACCAACCGTTTAGACGCTATCAAGCCCGGAATGTAAATTTTAAGGCGAAAATGTCCAAATATTTTAACTTAATCGCGTTTTGCGGTCAAACTAATGAAAATAGCGTAAAAAATTACTTAACCTTTTTATGTAGATCACATTATTTCCGAAATCTAATCTTTGTTTTATTTTGACCTCTGACCAATGGTTACGCCGCTATCGACCCCATAATCAAAATTTTCACGTAAAATTTACAAAAAAATTGCACATAATCACGTTTTTTCGGCCAAACCAATGGAGATAGGGAAAAAAGTCACTGGACCTTTTCTGTAGATAACGTAATTTGCTAATTTGATGGGTCAATCAGATTTGAGCTACGACCTACCGTTGGGCCACTATCGTTCTCGAAACTTCATTTTAAGCGAAAAAATCTCTGGAATGTCAAACATTTCCGTGTTTTGTGGCTTAACCACACGAGATAGGACAAAAAGTCACTAGACCTTTCTTGTAGTTCAGTTCATTCCTGACTAACGATTTTTTCGTCAGATCGAAGCTAGCTCCAACGGTTCACCCGCTATCAGGCTTCCAAGAAATGCCTGCAGGGGTGAAGAATGCGCGATTTTTGAGGAATTTTTTTGAGGGGTTTAAAAGTAAAAAAGTCCGGTTTTCAGACTTTTCCTCCGGGTCATATTGTGAAAGGTACCTGCGTGCCAAATTTCAAGTTTCCAGCACTTCTAGAACTATGTTAGAATTTGTATCTATATGTCAGTCAGTCAGTTACACATGCGGCTGTATAAGTATTTAGATAACCGTTAGATACGAGGAAAAAGTGACTGGACCTTTCTTGTCGAAAATTTAATTTTCTCTTTCGATTATGCCATCAGATTTAAGCTACGACCTATAATTTAGGCAGTACAGAGCTTAGGACAAAAGGCTGCACTGGGCAGTTTAAAAATATCACGTAAAACATAAAAATCAATACTTTAAAACGCGTTATGCGGCCAAACCGTTGAGGATAGGGCAAAATGTTACTGAACATTTTTTGTGTAGATCACGCAATTTCATAAATCCTGTTAAAATTAGTTTTGAGCTACGACCAACCGTTTTAGACGCTATCAAGCCCGGAATGTAAATTTTAAGGCGAAAATGTCCAAATATTTTAACTTAATCGCGTTTTGCGGTCAAACTAATGAAAATAGCGTAAAAAATTACTTAACCTTTTATGTAGATCACATTATTTCCGAAATCTAATCTTTGTTTTATTTTGACCTCTGACCAATGGTTACGCCGCCGCTATCGACCCCATAATCAAAATTTTCACGTAAAATTTACAAAAAAATTGCACATAATCACGTTTTTCGGCCAAACCAATGGAGATAGGGAAAAAAGTCACTGGACCTTTTCTGTAGATAACGTAATTTGCTAATTTGATGGGTCAATCAGATTTGAGCTACGACCTACCGTTGGGCCACTATCGTTCTCGAAACTTCATTTTAAGCGAAAAAAATCTCTGGAATGTCAAACATTTCCGTGTTTTGTGGCTTAACCACACGAGATAGGACAAAAAGTCACTAGACCTTTCTTGTAGTTCAGTTCATTCCTGACTAACGATTTTTCGTCAGATCGAAGCTAGCTCCAACGGTTCACACCGCTATCAGGCTTCCAAGAAATGCCTGCAGGGGTGAAGAATGCGCGATTTTTGAGGAATTTTTTTTGAGGGGTTTAAAAGTAAAAAAGTCCGGTTTTCAGACTTTTCCTCCGGGTCATATTGTGAAAGGTACCTGCGTGCCAAATTTCAAGTTTCCAGCACTTCTAGAACTATGTTAGAATTTGTATCTATATGTCAGTCAGTCAGTTACACATGCGGCTGTATAAGTATTTAGATAACCGTTAGATACGAGAAAAAGTGACTGGACCTTTCTTGTCGAAAATTTAATTTTCTCTTTCGATTATGCCATCAGATTTAAGCTACGACCTATAATTTAGGCAGTACAGAGCTTAGGACAAAAGGCTGCACTGGGCAGTTTAAAAATATCACGTAAAACATAAAAATCAATACTTTAAAACGCGTTATGCGGCCAAACCGTTGAGGATAGGGCAAAATGTTACTGAACATTTTTTGTAGATCACGCAATTTCATAAATCCTGTTAAAATTAGTTTTGAGCTACGACCAACCGTTTAGACGCTATCAAGCCCGGAATGTAAATTTTAAGGCGAAAATGTCCCAAATATTTTAACTTAATCGCGTTTTGCGGTCAAACTAATGAAAATAGCGTAAAAAATTACTTAACCTTTTATGTAGATCACATTATTTCCGAAATCTAATCTTTGTTTTTATTTTGACCTCTGACCAATGGTTACGCCGCTATCGACCCCATAATCAAAATTTTCACGTAAAATTTACAAAAAAATTGCACATAATCACGTTTTTCGGCCAAACCAATGGAGATAGGGAAAAAAGTCACTGGACCTTTTCTGTAGATAACGTAATTTGCTAATTTGATGGGTCAATCAGATTTGAGCTACGACCTACCGTTGGGCCACTATCGGGCTCGAAACTTCATTTTTAAGCGAAAAAATCTCTGGAATGTCAAACATTTCCGTGTTTTGTGGCTTAACCACACGAGATAGGACAAAAAGTCACTAGACCTTTTCTTGTAGTTCACTTCATTCCTGACTAACGATTTTTCGTCAGATCGAAGCTAGCTCCAACGGTTCACCCCGCTATCAGGCTTCCAAGAAATGCCTGCAGGGGTGAAGAATGCGCGATTTTTGAGGAATTTTTTTGAGGGGTTTAAAAGTAAAAAAGTCCGGTTTTCAGACTTTTCCTCCGGGTCATATTGTGAAAGGTACCTGCGTGCCAAATTTCAAGTTTCCAGCACTTCTAGAACTATGTTAGAATTTGTATCTATATGTCAGTCAGTCAGTTACACATGCGGCTGTATAAGTATTTAGACTCGCCTTCGGCTCGCTGGGGGCTACGCCCCCAGGCCCCCATTTGGGTGTTGGCTAAATTCGGGGATAAGCGTAGTTCGGTGATTGGTTAAATTCAGACGTGAAGTTTCCAAATTTTATGTATCCGTTCTCGAGAATCTTACGGGTCGTAATGCTTCGCTAACGCTCAGCCAAAAGATGTGTGGTGTATAATATTAATCAATTGATGTGGTAGAAGAGTTAAGTTATGTGTTCGCGAAATTTGGAGACAAGAAGAATTTGGTTTTAACCAAAGTCAGAGGACGTATGTATACCATAGGTTCATTTTCCGGATTTACCCAAACTTTTGACTTTGAGGGGGTTTTGCGGCTTAACCGTTAGAGATACGAAAAAAAGTGACTGGACCTTTCTTGTCGGAAATTTAATTTTATCTTTCGATTCTGGTGTCCGATTTTAGCTACGAAGTCTGGTTTAGCCAGTACGGAGCTGTGGAGAAAGGACTGCACTGGTGGGCTATTGTGAATTGTTTAGTGTAAATATAACAAAAAACCCAACCCTGAGTCATTAGTTTTAAGTTGTTTTAGGGGGTTTGATTTGCTCAGAGGTTTATCTTGTCATGCCAGGAAATTCCCGGGGAGGGGAGATTAATGTTAAAGGGGGTTAACACA
Organism: Homalodisca vitripennis; assembly: GCF_021130785.1. Lineage (NCBI taxonomy): Eukaryota > Metazoa > Arthropoda > Insecta > Hemiptera > Cicadellidae > Homalodisca > Homalodisca vitripennis. The sequence goes on from NW_025777274.1 coordinate 79,968, forward strand.
TCAGGGGGTTTAATTTCGTCAGGATATTGTCTGGTCATATGAACAAATTCCCGGGGGCGGGGTTAATGTTACAAGGGGTTAATGACACACGTGGGCCTATTTTAGAGGGTGTTGTGTCTGTGAACATAAAAAAAACACTCTGTCCCTATCTACTATTGAAGCTTCACTAACGCTCAGCCAACTCCCGACGTGGAGGGGGGTTTTAGTCACTCGTTAACGTAGTAACACAAGGTCAATCTGGAACCAGCGCGAATCGCACTAATTATAGTTGCAAGATTTAAAACCCCTAAAAGTAACGACGAAGAATTTGTAATTTAAAGCATTTATCAGGCTTACGGAAAGATAAACGATAGAAATCTGCTGAACTTTTTTTTAGATTCTATGAATAGCTAGTTACAAAAAATTTTACATTTAAGATAGGGCTAACGGTTCGGCTAATATCGAGCCCAGAAGGTAAGTTTTTGAGTGAAAGTTTGAACATAATCACGTTTTACGGCTAAACCATGGAAGATCGGGTAACAGACCACTGGACCTTTTTTGTAGATCGCATTATTTTGTATTAAAATAAAATTTTTAATTTGGCCTAAACCTAAGGTTTTGTCTGCAACGGAGCCCAGAAAACAATATCTCACGTAAAACTTGTAAAATCGATACTTTAAAACGCGTAATACGGCCAAACCATTGGGGATAGGGCAAAATGTCAAAAAAACCTTTATTGTTGATCGTGCTGTTTTCTAAATTCCATTGAAAATTGGTTTGACCTACGACCAGCCGTTTAGCCGCTATCAAGCCCGGAATGTAAATTTGTAGGCGAAAATTTCCAAATATTTTCACTTAATCGCGTTTTGCGGTCAAACTAATGGAGATATAGTAAAAAGTTATTAGACCTTTTTTGTAGATCATATTATTTCCTAAATCTACCCCTTGTTTTATTTTGACCTCCGACCAATTGTTTCGCCGCTATCGGCCCTAAAAACAAAGTTTTCACGTGAAAATTACAAAAAAATTGCACATAATCACGTTTTTCGACCAAACTAATGGAGATAGAGCAAAAAGTTACTAGACCTTTTCTGTAGATCGCAAAATTTGCTAATTTGATGGGTCAATCAGATTTGAGCTACAACCTACCGTTCAGCCGCTATCGAGCTCGAAACTTTATTTTAAGCGAAAAAATCTCTGGAATGTCAAATGTTCAAGCGTTTTGTCGCTTAACCATGGAAGATAGAGCAAAAAGTCACTGGACCTTTTTTGTAGTTCACTTCATTCCTGAACATGAATTTTTCGTCAGATCCGAGCTAGTCGGGAAGAATTCTCACTTTTCGGGATTTTCCTGGTGGTTACACGTGGAAAGCTATCTGTGTACCAAATTTCAAGTCTCTAACTCATCTGGAAGTAGGTTAGAATTAGTATACGTGAGTGAGTCAGTCAGTCAGTCAGTTACACATGCGGTTGTATATATATTAGACTCGCCTTCGGCTCGCTGGGGGCTACGCCCCCAGGCCCCCATGATGTACGCTTGCAAATTCGGGGATAATGTGATTTGGTGATTGGTAAAATTCGGACATGAGGTCATGCTAGGAAATTTCCCGGGGGGGGGGGGGTTAAATGTTACCAGGGGTTAAGGCATCAGGAGTTTTATCTGGTTATACCAGATACTTCCGGGGGGGTTAATGTTATCTGGGGTTATCTGGTCATACCAGGAACTTCCCAGGGCCCCCCCCCGGGTTAAGAGATTTGGTGATTGGTTAAAATTCGGACCTGAGGTCATGACAGGAAATTCCGGGGGGGGGGTTAATGTTACCCCGGGGGTGGGTGTTAATACTTCAGGGGGTTTAATGTACTCAGGAGGTTATCTGGTCATACTAGGAAATTTCCGGGGGGGGGCTAATGTTTACCGGGGGTTAATGACACATGGGTCTATTTTAGAAAGGTGTTGTGTCTGTAAACATAATAAAAATTCACTTTGTCCCTATCTACTATTGACGCTTAGCTAAACGTTCAGCCAATTTCTAATGTGGGGTGTATTCACTCGTTAACTGGATTAGCGGTATTCGGGGAAAGTTTATGTCTGATCATCAGATTAGGGATCTTGGGGTTAAAAGAAGACCCATTTTATCGAATTTTCCAGATTTAACCAAAGTTTTGACTTTAAGGGCATTTTGCGGCTTAACCGTTAGAGATACGAGAAAAAGTGACTGGAGCTTTCTTGTCGGAAATTTAATTTTATCTTTCGATTCTGATCTCGGATTTGATCTACGACCTATGGTTTAGTCGGTACAACGCTTGGGATAAAAATCTGCACTGGTCAGCTGTTGTGTAAACAGATATAGTGTAAATAAATTTAAAAACTACCTTTATCCGATTATTAAGTTGATCAGGGGGTTTAATTTTATCAGGAGTTCATCAACCAGGAAATTCCCGGGAGGGGGGGGGTTTATGTTCTCGGGGGTTAAAGAACGCGTGTACTTTTCTAGTAAATTTGTGTCTGGGCACGAAGAATTTGTATGGAAATAAAACGTTGATAAGGGGGTTAAAATTACTTTAGATATTACCATTCCACGCCAGAGTTTTGACAATGAATTAATATTTCATAAAATTAAATAAAAGAACACTCTGTCCCTATCTACTATTGAAGCTTCACTAACGCTCAGCCAACTCCCGAAGTCACTGAACCTTTTTTGTAGATCACGTGATTTCCTAAATCCCGTTTAAAATTTGTTTTGAGTTACGACGAACCGTTTAGGCCGCTATCAAGCCCGGAATGTAAATTTTTAGGCGAAAATGTCCAATATTTTCACTTAATCGCGTTTTGCGGTCAAACTAATGGAAATATAGTAAAAAGTCACTTGACCTTTTTTGTAGGTCATCTTATTTCCTAAATAAAACGTTGGTCTTATTTTGACCTCCGACCAATGGTTTCGCCGCTATCGACCCAAAAAACAAAAGTTTCACGTAAAAGTTACAAAAAAATTGTACATAATCACGTTTTTCGGCCAAACCAATGGAGATAGGGCAAAAAGTCACTGGACCTTTTCTGTAGATCGCAAAATTTTCTAATTTGATGGGTCAATCAGATTTGAGCTACGACCAACAGTTCGGCCGCTATCGGGCTTGAAACATTATTTTTATCGAAAAAATCTCTGGAATTTCAAATGTTCGAGCGTTTTGTCGCTTAACCATGGAAGATAGAGCAAAAAGTCATTGGACCTTTTTTGTAGTTCACTTCATTCCTGACCATGAATTTTTTGTCAGATCCGAGCTAGCTCCAACGGTTCGCCCGCTATCGGGCTTACAAGAAATGCCTGCAAGGGTGAAAAATGTGCAAATTTTCTCGAATTTTTTTGAGGGGTTTAAAAGAAAAAATTCCCGGTTTTTCAGACTTTTCCCGGTGGTTTCACGGTAATAGGTACCTGCATTCCAAATTTCAAGTTTCCAGCACTTCTAGAACTATGTTAGAATTTGTATATATCTGTCAGTCAGTGAGTGAGTCAGTCAGTCAGTTACACATGCGGCTGTATATATTATAGGATTAGAGATACGACAAAAAGTGACTGGACCTTTCTTGTTGGAAATTTAATTTTGTCTTTCGATTGTGCCCTCAGATCTGATCTACGACCTATGGTTTTAGCCAGAAATGAGCTCGGGAGAAAAGTCTGCACGGGTCAGCTATCTTGAATTGTTTAGTATAAACATAATAAAAACCGACCTCAAGGCAGTATTTTAAGTCGAACAGGGGGTTTAATATCACCAGGAGACTATCTAGTCAAGGCGAGAAATTCCCTGGGTGGGTGATTAATGTTAAGGAGGTTAAGACAAGAGGGGGTTTAATTTCGTCAGGATATTGTCTGGTCATATGAACAAATTCCCAGGGGGGGTTAACGTTACCGGGGGATAAGTCTCCAGGGGGTTATCTGGTCATACCAGGATCTTCCCAGGGGGGGGGGGGGGTTAAGAGATTTGGTGACTGGTAAAATTAAAAATTCGGCACATGAGGTCATGGCAGGAAATTCCCTGGGGGGGTTTAATGTTACCAGGGGGGGTTAACACATCAGGGGGTTGAATGTACAGGAGGTTATCAGGTCATACCAGGAAATACCCGGGGGGGGGGTTAATATTACCGGGGGTTAATGACACACTTGGGCCTTTTTTAGAGGGTATTGTGTCTGTGAACATAATAAATATTCCTCTGTCCCTATCTACTATTGACGCTTAGCTAACGCTCAGCCAACTCCCGAAGTCACTGAACCTTTTCTGTAGATCACGTGATTTCCTAAATCCCGTTTAAAATTTGTTTTGAGTTACGACCAACCGTTTAGCCGCTATCAAGCCCGGAATGTAAATTTTTAGGCGAAAATGTCCAATATTTTCACTTAATCGCGTTTTGCGGTCAAACTAAGGGAAATATAGTAAAAAGTCACTGGACCTTTTTTGTAGGTCATCTTATTTCCTAAATAAAACGTTGGTCTTATTTTGACCTCCGACCAATGGTTTCGCCGCTATCGACCCCAAAAACAAAAGTTTCGCGTAAAAGTTACAACAAAATTGTACATAATCACGTTTTTCGGCCAAACCAATCGAGATAGGGCAAAAAGTTACTGGACCTTTTCTTTAGATCGCGCAATTTGCTAATTTGATGGGTCAATCAGATTTGAGCTACGACCAACGGTTCGGTCGGCCGCTATCGGGCTTGAAACATTATTTTTATCGAAAAAATCTCTGGAATTTCAAATGTTCGAGCGTTTTGTCGCTTAAAACCATGGAAGATAGAGCAAAAAGTCACTGGGCCTTTTTTGTAGTTCACTTCATTCCTGATTATGAATTTTTCGTCAGATCCGAGCTAGCTCCAACGGTTCGCCCGCTATCGGGCTTACAAAAAATGCCTGCAGGGGTGAAGAATGCGCGATTTTTTGGGAATTTTTTTGAGGGGTTGAAAATGAAAAATTCTCACTTTTCGGGATTTTCCTGGTGGTTACACGTGGAAAGCTATCTGTGTACCAAATTTCAAGTCTCTAACTCATCTGGAAGTAGGTTAGAATTAGTATACGTGAGTCAGTCAGTCAGTCAGTTACACATGCGGTTGTATATATATTAGACTCGCCTTCGGCTCGCTGGGGGCTACGCCCCCAGGCCCCCAAAGTAAGTGCCTTAAATTCGGGGATAAGATTGATTTGGTGATTGGTAAAATTCGGACATGATGTCATGCCAGGATATTCCCAGGAGGGGGGGGTTAACGTTGCCTGGGGATAAGACGTCAGGGGGTTATCTGGTCATACCAGGAACTTCCCAGGGGGGGTTAAGAGATTTGGTTATTGGTAAAATTCGGACATGAGGTCATGCCAGGAAATTCCCTAGGGGGGGTTAACGTTACCGGGGGATAAGACACCAGGGGGTTGTCTGGTCTTACCAGGAACTTGTCAGGGGGGGTTAAGAGATTTGGTTATTGGTAAAATTCGGACATGAGGTCATGCCAGGAAATTTGCCTAGGGGGGGTTAACGTTACCGGGGGATAAGACACCAGGGGGTTGTCTGGTCTTACCAGGAACTTGCCAGGGGGGGGTTAAGAGATTTGGTTATTGGTAAAATTCGGACATGAGGTCATGCCAGGAAATTCCCTAGGGGGGGTTAACGTTACTGGGGGATAAGGACACCAGGGGGTTGTCTGGTCTTACCAGGAACTTCCCAGGGGGGGGGTTAAGAGATTTGGTTATTGGTAAATTTCGGACATGAAGTCATGCCAGGAAATTCCCGGGGGGGTTAACACAGGGGGTTTAATGTACTCAGGAGGTTATCTGGTCATACTAGGAAATAATAATAATAATAATAATAATAATGATTTATTTTCTCAAAATACATTACAGAATTGTACAGAAAAACCATGTTTACATTTCAATATTACCATAATATCTACTAATGTACAATATAAATACAAATATAAAATATACGTTCTAATAGAGAAAATAACTAACCTCCAAGGCAAAGCCTGTGTGGAGGAAATTAACACACAATTTTTCCCAGAGTGATGGCTAAATCTTCTATTTAACATAAAATATATAGATCCAAACTTTAACCACTATATGTATAATACATTAACTAATATATAAATTTCACAAAGTTGTTACTAGTGGAAAATTAGTAGGAAAAATCCCGGGGGGGTTAATGTTAGCGGGGGTTAATGACACACCCCAGGCCCCCTTTTGGGGTGTTGGTCAAATTCGGGGATAAGCGGAATTCGAAATAGTATTAGACCTATTTTTTTGAATTTTCCAGTTTTTATTATCAAAGTTTTAAATCTAAGGCCATTTTGTGGCTTAACCGTTAGAGATACGACAAAAAGTGACTGAACCTTTATTGTCGGAAATTTAATTTTGTCTTCCGATTGTGCCGTCAGATTTGATCTACGACCTATGGTTTAGTCGGTACAACGCTTGGCATAAAAGTCTGCACTGGTCAGCTATGGTGTAAACAGATTTAGTGTAAATAAATTAATAACTACCTTTATCAGATTATTAAGTTAAACAGGGGGTTTAATTTAATCAGGAGTTCATCAACCAGGAAATTCCCGGGAGAGGGATTAATGTTGTCGGGAATTATAAGAACGCGTGGTACTTTTCTTGGAAATGTGTGTCTGGGCCACGAGGATATGTGTACAGTATTTTTGATCAAAATAAAACGTTGATCAGGGGGTTTAAATTACTTCGGAAATCATAATTCCATACCTGATTGTTGATAAGGAATCACTATTTCATTAAATTAATTAAAAAGCACTCTGTCCCTATCTACTTTTGAAGCTTCACTAACGCTCAGCCAACTTCCGATGTGGAGGGGGGGATATAGTCACTCGTTACCGTAGTAATACAAGGTCAATCTGGAACCAGCATGAATCGCACTAATTATAGTTGCAAAATTTAAAACAACCTAAAATTGACGACAAAGAATTAGCCATTTATAGCATTTATGAGGCTTACGGAAAGATAAACGACAGAAAGCTGCTGAACCTTTTCTTTAGATCCTATGAATAGCTAATTATAAAACATTATATATTTAAGCTAGGGCCAACGGTTCGCCCAATATCGAGCCCGAAAGGTAAGTTCTTAAGTGAAATTTTTAACTTAATCACGTTTTACGGCTACACCATGGAAGATAGAGTAAAACGTCACTGGACCTTTTTTGTAGACCGCATTATTTAGTATTAAAATAAAATTTTGAATTTGGCCTAAAACAAAGGTTCTGTCTGCAACCTAGCCCAGAAAACAAAATCTCACGGAAAACTTAAAAAATCAATATTTTAAAACACGTGTTGCGGCCAAACCATTGGGTATAGGGCAAAATGTCACTGGACCTTTTTTGTAGACCGCGCTGTTTTCTAAATCCTAGTGAAATTTGTTTTGAGCAACGACCAACCGTTTAGCCGCTATCGAGCCCGAAAGATAAATTTTTAGGCGAAAATTTTCAAAATATTTTAACTTAGTCGCATTATGCGGCCAAACTAATGGATATAGAGTAAAAAATTACTGAAGGCTTTTTGTAGATCACTTCATTTCCTATATCTATCTTTTGATTTATTTTGCCCTCCGACCAATGGTTTCGCCGTTATCGACCTCAAAAACAAACTTTTCACGTAAATATTACAAAATAATTGTACATAATCACGTTTCTCGGCCAAACCAATGGAGATAGGGCAAAAAGTCACTTGACCTTTTCTGTAGATCGCGCGATTTGCTAATTTGATGGGTCAATCAGATTTGAGCTACGACCAACGGTTCGGCCGCTATCAGGCTCGAAAACATTATGCGGCCAAACTAATGGATATAGAGTAAAAAATTACTGAAGGCTTTTTGTAGATCACTTCATTTCCTATATCTATCTTTTGATTTATTTTGCCCTCCGACCAATGGTTTCGCCGTTATCGACCTCAAAAACAAACTTTTCACGTAAATATTACAAAATAATTGTACATAATCACGTTTCTCGGCCAAACCAATGGAGATAGGGCAAAAAGTCACTTGACCTTTTCTGTAGATCGCGCGATTTGCTAATTTGATGGGTCAATCAGATTTGAGCTACGACCAACGGTTCGGCCGCTATCAGGCTCGAAACATTATTTTTACCGAAAAAAATCTCTGGAATGTCAAATATTCGAGCGTTTTGTCGCTTAACCATGGAAGATACAGCAAAAAATCACTGGACCTTTTTTGTAGTTCACTTCATTCCTGACCATGAATTTTTCGTCAGATCCGAGCTAGCTTCAACGGTTCGCCCGCTATCGGGCTTACAAAAAAAAGCCTGCAAGGGTAAAAAATGCGTGTTTTTTTGGGGGAATTTTTTTGAGGGGCTTAAAAACTAAAAATTCCCGGTTTTCAGACTTTTCCTGTTGGTTACACGGCAAAAGGTACCTGCGTGCCAAATTTCAAGTTTCTAGCACTTCTAGAAGTAGGTTAGAATTTGTATACATCCATCAGTGAGTGAGTTACACATGCGGCTGTATAGTATATTAGACTCGCCTTCGGCTCGCTGGGGGCTACGCCCCCAGGCCCCCATTTGGGTGTTGGCTAAATTCGGGGATAAGCGTAGTTCGGTGTTTGGTTAAATTCAGACGTGAAGTTTCCAAATTTTATGTATCCGTTCTCGAGAATCTTACGGGTCGTAATGCTTCGCTAACGCTCAGCCAAAAGATGTGTGGTGTATAATATTAATCAATTGATGTGGTAGAAGAGTTAAGTTATGTGTTCGTGAATTTGGAGACAAGAAGAATTTGGTTTTAACCAAAGTCAGAGGACGTATGTATACCATAGTTTAATTTTCCGGATTTACCCAAACTTTTGACTTTGAGAGCGTTTTACGGCTTAACCGTTAGAGATACGAGAAAAAGTGACTGGACCTTTCTTGTCGGAAATTTAATTTTATCTTTCGATTCTGGTGTCCGATTTTAGCTACGGACGTCTGGTTTAGCCAGTACGGAGCTGTGGAGAAAGGACTGCACTGGTGGGCTTTTGTGAATTGTTTAGTGTAAATATAACAAAAAACCCAACCCTGAGTCACTATTTTTAAGTTGTTTAGGGGGTTTAATTTGCTCAGAGGTTTATCTTGTCATGCCAGGAAATTCCCGGGGGGGGGGGGGAGATTAATGTTAAAGGGGGTTAAGATATCAGGGGGTTTAATTTAGTCAGGATATTTTCTGGTCATATGAATAAATTCCCGGGGGGGGGGGGGGTTAATGTTACAAGGGGTTAATGACACACGTGGGCCTATTTTAGAGAGTGTTGTGTATGTGAACATAATAAAAAACACTCTGTCCCTATCTATTATTGAAGCTTCACTAACGCTCAGCCAACTGCCGATGTGGAAGGGGGTTTTAGTCACTCGTTAACGTAGAAATACAAGGTCAATCTCTAACCAACATGAATCTAATTATAGTTGCATACATCTAAAACACCTAAAAATGATGACAAAGAATTTTTCATTTAGTGCATTTATCAGGCTTACGGATAGATAAACGACAGAATGCTACTGAACCTTTTTTTTAGATCTCTAGATTGTCTAGTTATGGATTTAAGTTATGACCAATGGTTCGGTTGCTACCGCCTCCAGAAACAAAATTTCACCTAAAAAGTATAAAATATTTCCTTTTAAACAGGTTTTTTGGCCAGACCATTTAGGATAGGGCCAAAAGTTACTGGACGTTTTTTGTAGAACACGTTGTTTACTAAAACTTATTAAATGACATGTTTTGAGCTACGACCAAACCGTTTAGCCGCTATCAAGCCCGGAATGTAAATTTGTAGGCGAAAATTTCCAAATATTTTCACTTACTAGCGTTTTGTGGACAAACCAATGGAGATAGAGTAAAATGTCACTTGACCTTTTTTGTAGATCACATTATTTCCTAAATCCAACCTTTGATTTATTTTGACCTCCGACCAATGGTTTCGCCGCTATCGACCTCAAAAACAAACTTTTCACGTAAATATTACAAAAAAATTGCACATAATCACGTTTTTCGGCCCAAACCAATGGAGATAGGGCAAAAAGTCACTTGACCTTTTCTGTAGATCGCGCAATTTGCTAATTTGATGGGTCAATCAGATTTGAGCTACGACCAACGGTTCGGCCGCTATCGGGCTCGAAACATTATTTTTATCGAAATAATCTCTGGAATTTCAAATGTTCGAGCGTTTTGTCGCTTAAACCATGGAAGATAGAGCAAAAAGTCACTGGACCTTTTTTTGTAGTTCACTTCATTCCTGACCATGATTTTTTCGTCAGATCCGAGCTAGCTCAAACGGTTCGCCCGCTATCGGACTTACAAAATAGGCCTGCAGGGGCGAAAAATGCGCGAATTTTCTAGAAATTTCTAGAATTTTTTTGAGGGGTTTGAAAGTAAAAAAGTCCGGTTTTCAGACTTTTCCTGTTGGTTACACGACAAAAGGTACCCGCGTGCCAAATTTCAAGTTTCCAGCACTTCTAGAACTATGTTAGAATTTGTATACATCCATCAGTGAGTGAGTGAGTGAGTGAGTGGTTTTCACATGCGGCTGTATATAATATAGGACTCGCCTTCGGCTCGCTGGGGGCTACGCCCCCAGGCCCCCATGATGTACGCTTGCAAATTCGGGGATAAGAGGGATTTAGTGATTGGTAAAATTCGGATATAAGGTCATGCCAGGAAATTCCCTGGGGAGGTTTAATGTTAGCGGGGGGGTTAATAATTCAGGGGGTTTAATGTACTCAGGAGGTTATCCGGTCATACCAAGAAATCCCGGGAGGGGGTAATGTTACCGGGGGTTAATGACACACCCCAGGCCCTCTTTTGGAGTGTTGGCAAAATTCGGAGATAAGCGGAATTCGGAATAGTATTAGACTTATTTTATTGAATTTTCCAGTTTTAATCAAAGTGTTGACTTTAAGGCCACTTTGTGGCTTAACCGTTAGAGATACGAGAAAAAAGTGACTGGACCTTTCTTGTCGGAAATTTAATTTTGTTTCTCGATTGTGACCTCAGATTTGATCTACGACCTATGGTTTAGTCGGTACAACGCCTTGGGATAAAAGTCTGCACCGGTCAGCTGTTGTGTAAACAGATTTAGTGTAAATAAATTTAAAACTGCCTTTATTAGATTATTAAGTTGATCATGGGGTTTGTTTTAATCAGGAGTGCATCAACCAGGAAATTCCCGGGAGGGGGGTTAATGTTATCGGGAGTTATTAGAAACGCGTGGTACTTTTCTGGAAAATGTGTGTCTGTGCTACGAGAATATGTGTACAGTAATTTTTATCAAAAATAAAACGTTGATGAGGGGGTTTATATTACTTCGGAAATTTTCATTCCATACCAGAGTGTTGATAAGGAATCACTATTTCATTTTAAAAAGCACTCTGTCCCTATCTACTATTGAAGCTTCACTAACGCTCAGCCAACTCCCGATGTGGAGGGGGGGGGTTATAGTCACTCGTTAACGGAGTAATACAAGTCCAATCTGGAAACCAGCATGAATCGCACTAATTATAGTTGCAAAATTTAAAACACCTAAAATTGACGACAAAGAATTAGCCATTTATAGCATTTATCAGGCTTACGGAAAGATAAACGACAGAAAGCTACTGGACCTTTTTTGTAGATCCTATGAATAGCTACTTTACAAAAAGTTTTACATTTAAGCTAGGACCAACAGTTCGGCCAATATCGAGCACGAAAAGTAAGTTTTTTAAGTGAAATTAACAATATAATTACGTTTTACGGCTAAATCATGGAAGATAGAGTAAAAGGTCACTGCACCTTTTGTGTAGATCGCATTATTTTGTATTAAAATCAAATTTTTACTCTGGGCTAGAACTAAGGTTTTGTCTGAAATAGAGCCCAGAAAACAAAATCTCACGTAAAAACTCAAAAAAATCAAAACTTTAAAACGCGTTATGAGGCCAAACTGTTGAGGATAGGGCCAAAATATTACTGAACGTTTTTTGTAGATCACGTGATTTTCTAAATCCACAAGAAAAATCTGATTTGAGCTACGACCAACCGTTTTAGCCGCTTATCAAGCCCGGAATGTAAATTTGTAGGCGAAAATTTCCAAATATTTTCACTTAATCGCGTTTTGCGGTCAAACTAAATGGAGATATAGTAAAAAATCAATAGACCTTTTTTTGTAGAACATAATAGTTTCTAAATCTAACCTTTGTTTTATTTTGACCTCGACCAATTGTTTCGCCGCTATCGACCCCAAAAACAAAGTTTTCACGTGAAAAATTACAAAAAAATTGCACATAATCACGTTTTTTCGACCAAAACTAATGGAGATAGAGCAAAAGTTACTGGACCTTTTCTGTAGATCGCAAAATTTGCTAATTTGATGGGTCAATCAGATTTGAGCTATAAGCTACTGTTCGGCGCTATCGAGCTCGAAAACTTTATTTTAAGCGAAAAAATCTCTGGAATGTCAAAACGTTCAAGCGTTTTGTCGCTTAACCATGGAAGATAGAGCAAAAAAGTCACTGGACCTTTTTTGTAGTTCACTTCATTCCTGACTATGAATTTTTCGTCAGATCCGAGCTAGCTCAAACGGTTTTACCCGCTATCGGACTTACAAAAAAGGCCTGCAGGGCGCGAAAAATGCGCAAATTTTCTCGAATTTTTTTGAGGGGTTTAAAAGTAAAAAAGTCCGGTTTTCAGACTTTTCCTGTTGGTTACACGACAAAAGGTACCCGGGTGCCAAATTTCAAGTTTCCAGCACTTCTAGAACTATGTTAGAATTTGTATACATCCATCAGTGAGTGAGTGAGTGAGTGAGTGAGTGGTTTCACATGCGGCTGTATATAATATAGGACTCGCCTTCGGCTCGCTGGGGGCTACGCCCCCAGGCCCCCATTTGGGTGTTGGCTAAATTCGGGGATAAGCGTAGTTCGGTGATTCGTTAAATTCAGACGTGAAGTTTCCAAATTTTATGTATCCGTTTCTCGAGAATCTTACGGGTCGTAATGCTTCGCTAACGCTCAGCCAAAAGATGTGTGGTGTATAATATTAATCAATTGATGTGGTAGAAGAGTTAAGTTATGTGTTCGTTGAAATTTGGAGAGACAAGAAGAATTTGGTTTTAACCAAAGTTAGAGGACGTATGTATACCATAGTTTTTTAAATTTTCCGGATTTACCCAAACTTTTTGACTTTGAGGGCGTTTTTGCGGCTTAAAACCGTTAGAGATACGTGAAAAAGTGACTAAACCTTTCTTGTCGGAAATTTAAAATTGAAGGAGGATTCTGGCCTCAGATTTGAAGTAGGACCTTTGGTTTAGCCGGTACAGAGCTTATAAGAAAAGTCCCTGCATAGGCCAGCTATTGTGAATTTTTCAGTGTAAATATAACAAAAACTTGATGGGGGAGTTGTTAAATGTTACCGGGGGGGAGGGTTAATGTTACCGGGGGTTAAGACACACGTGGGCCTCTTTTAGATGGTGTTGTGTCTGTGAACATAATTAAAATTCACTTTGTCCCTATCTACTATCGACGCTTCGCTTACGTTCAGCCAGTGCACGATCTGGGGTTGTATTCACTCTTTAACCTAGCATTACAATTTCAATCTGGATCTGGAATGATTTTCACGGATTGTAGTAAAACTCCTAAAATTACCAATTACGACAAAGATTTTGCCATTGAGAACGTTTTCTGGGCTTACAGAAGGATATAGGATCAAAGCTACTTGACATTATATGTGAATCTTATAATTTTCTATTTAATAAAAGTTAAATATTAAGGCTACAATTAACGATACGGCCGTTAGAAACCCCAGAACCAACATTTTCATGTAATAAAAATCACAACACATTTGCATTTAAACGCGTTTTGCGGCCAAACAATTGTAGATAGGGCAAAAACGTTACTTGGGCTTTTTTTGTAGAGCACTTAATCTTCTAAATAATGTATGAAATATGTTTTGAGCTACGACCAACGGTTTGGCCGGGATCGACCCCTGAAACCAAAGTTTTCACGTAATAATTACAAAAACATTGCACATAATCGCGTTTTGCAGCTTATCTGATGGAGATAGGGCCAAAAGTTACTGGACTTTTTTTGTAGATCACGTCATTGCCTATATCCCTTCTTTTGTTTTAGGTTTGAGCTAAAGCGAAGGGTTTGGCCGCTATCGAGCGCGGAAGCTAAATTTTTCACGACAAAATTCAAAGATTTTTCCCATTTAAACGCGTTTTGTGGCCAAACCGATGGAGATAGGGCAAAAAGTTACTGGACCTTATTTGTAGTTTCACTTCACTCCACACTAGCGTTTTTTCGTCAGATCCGAGCTACGACCTACGGTTTAGACGCTACAGAGCCTCAAACAAAAGTCTGCAATTGAAAATCGTCAAAATTTTGTCAAAATTTTCGAATTTGAGAGCATTTTTTCGGGTGGAACGGTAAAGATGCGGGGTAATCTAATGGGCCCATTTTGTAGACCATAAAATTTACTAAAACCCCTCAAAAATTAGATTTGAGCTTACGACCAACGGATTAGTCGCTAGACGGCTCTAAAGCAAAAAACTTACACCAGTTTTTAAAACCAGTTTCAACCGGTTTTTAATTTTTTTGAGGGGTATAAAAGTAAAAAAGTCCGGTTTTCAGACTTTTCCAGCGGGTCATATTACAAAAGGTACCTGCATGCCAAATTCCACAGTTTCCAGCACTTCTAGAAGTATGTTAGGAATTTGTATCTATATATCAATCAGTCAGTGAGTCAGTCAGTTTCACATGCGGCTGTATGTATATAATATAGGACTCGCCTTCGGCTCGCTGGGGGCTACGCCCCCAGGCCCCCAAAGTAAAACGCTTGCAAATTCGGGGATAAGCGGAATTCGGTGACTGGTTAAGTCCGGACATTAAGTAAATGACAAGGGATTTAAAAATTGACCTTTTTCATAGATTTTTTTCCGGATTCGTAAAAACTTTTGACTTTGAGGGCATTTTGCGGTTTAAAACCGTTAGAGATACGACAAAAAAGTGACCTGGACCTTTCTTGTTGGAAATTTAATTTTGTCTTTCGATTGTGCCCTCAGATCTGATCTACGACCTATGGTTTAGCCAGAAATGAGCTCGGGAGAAAAGTCTGCACGGGTCAGCTATCTGAATTGTTTAGTATAAACATAATAAAAAACCGACCTCAAGGCAGTATTTTAAGTCGAACAGGGGGTTTTAATATCACCAGGGAGACTATCTAGTCAAGGCGAGAAATTCCCTGGGTGGGTGATTAATGTTAAGGAGGTTAAGACAAGAGGGGGTTTAATTTCGTCAGGATATTGTCTGGTTCATATGAACAAATTCCCAGGGGGGGTTAACGTTACCGGGGGATAAGTCTCCAGGGGGTTATCTGGTCATTACCAGGATCTTCCCAGGGGGGGGGGGTTAAGAGATTTGGTGACTGGTAAAATTCGGACATGAGGTCATGGCCAGGAAATTCCCTGGGGGGGTTTAATGTTACCAGGGGGGTTAACACATCAGGGGGTTGAATGTACAGGAGGTTATCAGGTCATACCAGGAAATCCCCGGGGGGGGGGGGGTTAATATATTACCGGGGGTTAATGACACACTTGGGCCTTTTTTAGAGGGTATTGTGTCTGTGAACATAATAAATATTCCTCTGTCCCTATCTACTATTGACGCTTAGCTAACGCTCAGCCCAAACTCCCGAAGTCACTGAACCTTTTCTGTAGATCACGTGATTTCATAAATCCCGTTTAAAATTTGTTTTGAGTTACGACCAACCGTTTAGCCGCTATCAAGCCCGGAATGGAATGTAAATTTTTTAGGCGAAAATGTCCAATATTTTTCACTTAATCGCGTTTTGCGGTCAAACTAAGGGAAATATAGTAAAAAGTCACTGGACCTTTTTTGTAGGTCATCTTATTTCCTAAATAAAACGTTAGTCTTATATTTTGACCTCCGACCAATGGTTTCGCCGCTATCGACCCCAAAAACAAAAGTTTCGCGTAAAAGTTACAACAAAATTGTACATAATCACGTTTTTCGGCCAAATCCAATCGAGATAGGGCAAAAGATTACTGGACCTTTTCTGTAGATCGCGCAATTTGATGCGTTAAGGTTACATATACCCGGCACCTACGCTGTGATAACAAATAAATACAAATCAAGTGTTATCAGTATTATTGGAACCAATCCAAAACAAAGACATGAATTATTGTAGTCATGCGTCTATTCACATGTTGATATAGACATAGATATGGTGTTTTATTTATCCATTATCTCGCCCCTATCTATATAGCGTGTGGTGTATGGTATCGACACCAATACAGTTGAACAAGTAGCACCTCATAATGTTTAATTTTCATACGTCAATGGGCGTTTTTATTGTTAGAAATGGTACATGGATTTATAAGATAATTTTAAAATCCTTTGTAACATCGCAACCTTCCCCAATTATTTTACTAAATAATAATACTTTTTTTACACGACGGCCATTATTCGTCTTAGCCATAAGGCTGTTGATGACTACGAAGTAAGGTGAACGAAGTTGTCGACCACGAACTCACCACAAACAAACCCAAATTAATTATCTTTAAGCTGAAACAATTAGTAAAATAGGGTAGGAAATCGGAACACCACGTGTGGTCATAACAGGCTTCGCTAAGGTTCGTGCACAATTTCAAGTCTATATCTCATTTCGTTATCGAGATATCTGTCAGGACGGACAGACAGACAATCGTTCCCTCACCAGTATTCGAATACTTTATCTGCGGTGAGTATGTCTAAGAGACAAGTCTGGCTTACTTCCTTCCCGTAATCCATTGTTTCTTGGTTATTTGGGATTGCCAAAAGAGGTGGGAAAAATCCTTTGCCTTTTTGTGCCTCCAACAAGCATGTAATTCCCATGATATATGAACTTCAGAAAAAAATTATATTTTGTTTACTTGCTACTTCAGTCCTGTTTGAAAAATTCATTTCTACTGCAGGTTTGTCACCAATTATCGTAGGAATAGATTGAAGCCAAATACCTCAATCATATTTTATTTTACACAACATGGAATAAAAAAAAAAACATTCATTTTTTTATTCGTTTTTTACAAATGTATTTATTAATTGAATATATGTACAGTTATACATTTTGTCTTTGAGTCGAAAAAAACCCAGATAGTCTGAAAATAGTCAAAATAAATCATAATTATTTTTGTAAAAAGACGTTTTTATAACTTATTGTTTCTGGTATTGCTGGACTATTTTATAACCTATTGAAAAAGTCATCTAAAAGATCAAAGTCTTGCTCCTGCAGTACGCTTTGATACGTTTCAGATGTAACTTATCAAGATCAAAGTAAACAGTTTTCAGAAAATATCTGACCTACGTTTCTTGGAAATCGCTGTTTCCTTATGCTGATTAGTTTTTTTACTGAAAAAGCGTAGGTATTTGAATGACTATTATAAACTATCCTGCTCTCGAAATCAAAGTAAACCAAGTATTTAATTTATTCCACCTAAAACTAATCTAAGAAGAGCAATGAGAACTAAGCTAAAATGTATTACATAAAATTTAAGATTTTATTAAAAATGCATAAATCTTGTTAATAGTTATTTAGATTGGTCAGGAGCCTAACCTGACCAAGAAATTTTGATACAATTGAGTAGTTTATGAGATTTTAAACATTTTTACATAGGCTTGTTTGTAAACAAAATCTACTTTTTTAATTTTTAACTAGGTTAAATAAACAAATGATGATGAACAGATGATTTGTTTTATTTTAAACCTAGTTTGTAAACTATGTGTTAGGTTAGTTATTTACCTGAAAAAGAGATCAGATTGCAGACCTCGAAACGTAGTGTTACAGATTTTTTGTATCACTGAACGATGGGCAAATGTCTGGAAAATCCTGTTTCCTTCACAATCCTTCCGTCGTCAAAAACAAAAACTTCAAAGAAAAGAATTTTGTTATTAAATAGGTAGAAATATAAATAATGTTATTGCTCACAAGCTTTAAATGTTGAAATAAGTTTATATAGTCTCAGTTTAATCAATCATAATATCCACGTGAAACTATATTTGTATAAATTACTATGATCAAAAAATAATTATAGATCTTTTTCAGATTAAGTTATCTTTGACTAACATTTACCGGATCATGTACACACAGTCTACTTTATACTTTCTCTGGTGGTAGCATAGTGTATAAAATTTGCATGTAGCATTCAATATCATGTGTGAAACGTGATTTATTTATTACATTTTTTAAGTAATAAACAACCAAAATATTGTTGGTTAATTATTATATTACACAGAATAATGTGTTATTTACCTTAAAAGAGAAATGTAATTTGTGAAGGATATAATGTCTGCACAAAGTGGAAGACAATGTTTATGATATTACAGGTTTTCCAACCATTCTACAATTAATTCATTTTCAGCCACAACTACAACAGAGAAGCCGACGTTTTCAACAGTTGATGTTCGGATAGTGAGAAAAAACATTCCTTTGACGTTAGCCAAATACTCTAAAACACTTTGTTGAAACAGGATGATGACGTTTTTTGTTTTTACTTTACGTAACTTAATCGTTGATTATTAAAAAGCGTGGACTTTGTACTTCTTGTCACTGAACATCTATTCATCTGAGAATTAATCAATTGTAATATGGTATTTATCAAAATAGATTACAGGATATTTCTGTAACTCCCCACATTAGCGCTGTTACCCTACAGTGAGGACTGAGAGGAACTAGGGAAAGTAAGTGTGGGGGAGTCAAGGTCAGACGTGTTAGACGAGCAAGCAAGTTATACGAAACATTCAACTTCTTAGCAGGTACATGTGCACATGTGGCACAATACTGATAGTTCATTTAAAAAACTTCCTTTATTTGGTTAATTTAATCTGAAATCATTTTCACAGTGATACTTACATATTGCAGAACGTGGCGTTAAAAACCATTGGTAGACTAGTTTATAAATCAATGAGTTACAAAAATTATTATTCAGAATAAACAAGTTATAACATTGTATTCTATATCAAAAAACTTCAAGAAAACAAAGTGTGATCCGTAAGCAATTTGACCGCCATAATTTTAAACGGTAAACTAAATGTTTAATTCTTATTTTTAAGGACTCCTGATGAATAGATAAAGTTCTCCACTTTAAACCTCCAGTAAATTTTGTCGTTTTGAGATAGCAATAGTAGCCAAGTTAATTTTGACACCAAGAATATGTAATAAGCAGTAAATATGGGAGCAGAAAAACTCACAATGCAGAGGGCCGGATAATTCACCTGACCCCACACGTGAGGGATGTGGAAGGATTATCTGATCCTGCACTGGCTCTACATCTGTGGTAGTAGTTTTATTCTACCTATTGAAGTTCATGACGGCTGCCACGAAGTATCCTAGTAGTGAGTCCCTTGACTAGACCAAATGTTAGGCCCAGACCAACTCCGAACACTCTTGATGCATATGGAGGATGGTCGATAAGAATATCGATCAGTAAATTATCGTGCTCGATAAGAAGATGATTTCATTAACCTCAATATCTGTCTTTACTGGCTATGCTCAACACAGGAAGTTCGTTTACCACCTGTCAATGACACAACATATTACTTCGTTAACAGACCATATTGTGTTTACGACGTCCTTATTCGGTGTTTAACATCTGCTTTTTAAGTCACAATCATTCAGAAACAAATGAAGCCGCAGCAACCAAAGTCACACACTGCATTATAATACTTGATGCAATCACAATAATCTGTATCGTGTATATCACTTGAGATGCTGTTCACATAAACAAACATAGATTGACTCATGCACTACTTGTGATTAATTGTAACCTGCTCGATGCCATCAAAATGTCGCCTTCAATCTAACCGATAATTTACTCTGGTTGGAAATCATTCGATACGAACTGTACACAGAATCGAATAGTCTATCCATGTGGTTTAAGACAAAACAATCGAATAGTCTCCCACGCGGTTTGAGACAAAATAATTCGAATAGTCTATCTATTTCGCTTGAGAAAACGTTTGGAACTTTCCCCAGTTCAAAACTGTCTTTCAAATTATGCAGGTATCACGATCAAGATTCCTGTCCTATATACTTTGAAAACACCTGTTCTCCATTCACACGAATAAAGGCAATCCCAAGCAAGAAATTTGCTTCTCGGCCATTTTGGAAATAGGAAAGGTAAATTATATAAAATGTTCAACCTACCTTGTATCAAACTGGGGAACATGAAAAACCAGAGGGTTGATGCCTGTCCACACAGTAGCATAGTCAAATTTGCAGACACATCCTGTGTCAGACGCAACATTTGGTGAACCGAGCATGTGTTGAGCAATATAAACTGAGAATTAAAAATGTAAGGTATGTAATAGAGAAATATTTAGGTTTTCATCCAACCGGGTAGATTACAAGCAAACTCTGTTCCCCCGATAGAGAATCATTGTATAATTCAATGATCATGCTTTACCTTGAGAAAATTAAAGATGGAAGAATAATGTCCCTCATGCCAACATAGAAAAATAAATGCAGAAAACGCTCCTGCCTCAGTAGAAGTAAGGGAGCCCGCCTGCTATCTCCCCTTTCGTGCTTTGGTGAAAACTTTAGGAATACTTTGTCTGAACAGTCATTAGCGTCATTTCATCAACGTTAAAAACCTCTGTGAGGTGTTCACTTTCTAGGATGTTGTAAAACTTTAGCATGTTTGTCTTGCTAAAATATTGAGTTCGTGCAGCTGATGTAGCCTTAGGTTTTCTCGAACCTACTACTACCTTTCTTTAAATAAGCATATAATTTGTTCATATAAAAAATCTATTGTCTCAATCACTTAGCACCATGTAAAGTTCTACATAGTGCATTTATGTGAACATTTTTATTTTCGTTTTATTATATAAACCATAAACTTTTATCGGGAAAAAAGACCACGTTTTGTCCTGACCGTACCTACATTGGTCGTTTTTGACATAGTATAAATGCGAATGTATTACTTGCTAAATAACGAAATTATAATGTGTAAACAAGTGTAATGAGTATTTCAGAATATTACCTTAGACCAGTAATTCCGTTCTCTGCAAAATTTCTTCCACACTGTACTTCTTGCTATGTCACTTGACGTGTTTGACACTATTCCGCTAGGTGGCAGCATCATACAGAAGAGAAACATCTCGAGTGATGGACTTTTCCCACCCTATCCGTTAATAATAATTTATATCAAAGGTGATATTTACACTGTATATAATAAACTATGTTACGTTCGTTACTAACGCTGTGATAACAGATAAATAAACGCCAGCAATCTATTAATAAGTGTCATTGGCACCATCCGTATAACAAAGACATGAGTGGCAGTTAAGCGTATATTCACATTTTGATATATCCATATATTGCGTTTTGTTATCCATAGCGAGTCACTACTGATAAGCTTGTATCCATGGTGTTATCACTAGAGGTTAACATGCGGCACCTCATAATGTTGAACTTCCACACACCAAAGGGTGTTTTATATATTATCAGAACACAATGCACGTGTTCTATCAGATCATTTTGAAAATCAGTTAATACAGAGTAATGAAATCAAAAACATCCATTTGTTATAAGGGGAACATCACCTCTTTGATATATAAAATTGAAGCAAAAAACATCATGAAGGAAAGGAGTCAGATCTCTTTGAAGACGAAACTGTTAATTTGCTGGAGTACTACAATGTAAATGTCTCTCTGACACAA
The DNA here is from genome assembly GCF_021130785.1 of Homalodisca vitripennis. NCBI lineage: Eukaryota > Metazoa > Arthropoda > Insecta > Hemiptera > Cicadellidae > Homalodisca > Homalodisca vitripennis. Next base: position 101,658 of record NW_025777274.1, read on the forward strand.
CATACTCGTAACCCTGTCAGTACGCTCCCCCTACCGACCCCAGCAAGCAAAATTGTTTTATTGTACCCTGTCTTCTGTTACAAGCAAATGTATTTTTATTATATTCCTAGGCTTTATAATAGCAATATTATAACTTTTAAAGTGGCTTGTTTGTTTTTGTTGTGTTTCTCTTTCATTAAACTATTCAACCGATTGTACTGAAAGTTAACATGTACATTCTTGTGGTTCCTTGGATCTATACTGTATATAGGCCTATTCTTATTTCGATATAACTCCTCCGGGATACACCCCACTGGTATGAATTAAAGAGCATGTTAAATTTAATCAACTGTTCTGTGCATACATTGTATTATGACAGCACGATCATATCATTAATTAATTTAACCACAATTTGTTTGTATTTATAGAATGAAAGGATAAAAAAGTAACGACATTTATTTAAACATAAAGATTTGTTTGTATATTACCCATTTAAATGAAGTTAATGTGCTCTAAACAAAAGCATGTTTTTTCGAGACCGAACTTTGCTATATTTTGTCTGCTGATATCTCATAAATGCGGGGGGTCCTTACAGGTCTGGGATGTATTTTATTCACATTTTGCAGTTTGTTTGAAATAAAATCGAATAAATTTAATAACTATTTTTATGCCATAACAACATCATTTTCGCTTTACTTTCGTCCTTTCTTACAAATCGAGAAAATTCTTTCGCTAGCTATAACTCCCTAACAAAGCGATTCTGGACATATGTTGAAATGAACCTTTTTCATTATTTTTATGAGAGGAAACAACTTGAGAACTTTGTCGGGTTACTCGTGGGACACCCTGTATATAAACAGGTTTGATTACTGCCAATGACAAACTAATCCTTACAATTTCAACAAAACCATATTACTTCGATATATTTAGTAATATTATGGAACATATAAAGAATTGACGAACTGTACAATATCTGAAAGCTCAAGTGCAATGAGGTTCAGTCAAACCCTCACACTTGAGACTCATATTTAATTAAAAAACTGTACCGCAAGTCTCGCGGTGACATACAACTCAGAGTAAGAGTTAAACATTCATTAGCTTTGCGTTCCTCTAACTCTGAAATATTTAATATTTTACTTTCGTTCCTTATCCTTTCTCAAACTTTAGTTTTTTCCATGTACCTACATTTGAAGTGTCCAAGCTTGGTCGATATACATTTTCTTCAATAGTTCTAGTTCCTGTGTTTATAGCTTACTTTATGTAACTGTCTTATATTTTATGAAAACAACCCAAATTTAAGTTATTACAAATATTGTGATCAAGAAAATGTTTTGGATATATTTGCTGTGGTTTTATTACAAGTCAAGTTACGAAAATTAAAATTTTTACATCTAAGAAACTGACTAGCGCAATGGATTTTCAATAAGATATTTCAAACAGCTACTCTAAAAAATAATTACAACATTTCTAAGTTCTTAAGAGATTTTTTCGGAGGCAAATGAACTCAAATTTCAGAAGATCCCCACGCTAAAAACGTCTTTAAGAATCAGACCATAGTTAGACTGCTATACTGATCCATATGCTCAAGTACAATTAAATGCTAAAACTGAATTCGTTTTAATAATAACGCATCTAAGAAAAAATTTTAGTTCTGCATGTTACATTATTTTCAATTATTTATTATATATAAAATTAGTCTAAAAGATTAATATGCACTATTTACTTTTAAATAGTTTTCTGACACGTAAATGTATTAAATTTATTGTTCTTGTGTGTAATCAAATTAGGTACTCGTAATGTGTTATCATTTTGTAAATACATAAAGTAACGTAATACACTACACATTTTACAGCCGTATCAAATTATGTATCTTCTATATAGCAGGTGCTCCAGGTGCTCCGCCAGGACTCGAACCTGGATCTCTCACTTGCCAGGTGAATGTGCTACCATTACACCACAGAAGCCCTTACTTTATACGATTCAATTATTTTGTATTTGGCTGTTTCTTTCACATATGTGTTTTAAATAAGCAAACTAACATATGATTGGAAGACCAAATACCTGTCAAATGACTTTTATTTGTATAGTTTGGTATAGTTGTATGGTATATATATAGTTTTAATTACGAGACAATTACTATATTAAACTGTTCAGGACACTATTTGAAGGCGCTAAGGTATAATGTATATTTGTGTTTTTAAGATACATTTCTGGTTGAACATAGAGCTTGAGTGTTAGACCTTTATATAACATTGTACATGTACGTGTACAATGGCTATATTCATTCTTGATAGTAACAGCAAGGCAAAACTCTACATCGGGTTTGGAAATATAATTCACTCGAACTAGAAGTGCATTATATTGAACAAGTGCACACGAGCAAAGCTCACGAAAAGCATGCGAAGCCGTGGGAAGGAAACCGCTAGTTACAACTAATAAAAGCGGCAGGCCAGGTGGATCTGATAGGATTACTAATTTCTCATCGGGCCTGATCAAAGCTGACACGAGATGGAATGGCAGCCATTTACTGTGGTAATGGATCTCTCAGTCAGCTGTTAATTGCTTTTTTTCATCAAAATGTTAGAACTATGTGCAAAGCTTAATCTCCTAATTCACATGATTAATTATAAAGTGAATAGTAATACATGAATAATGAACAAGGTAGTTAATCTTATTTATTACTAACGCAAACATTGAATTAATATACAGAATTGGTTGAGATAAAGTTACTAAAATTCCTAAAAGCAAAAAAAAAAATTTTTCTTAAAACGTTGAGTGTATAATGTTAAAGTCAAACAGAGTTTATTTATGTCTTGTGCTTCTTCTGACAAATCCGACTCTCTTATAGCCTTAATTTGTTTACGTATAACTACTCCGTTGTCAGTTTGACTTGCTACTTCATCGTCATATTGATTATTTGTGTTTCCTTAACCTTATTTTTGGTCAGTGAAGTAGAGGATACATTCCAGCTGAGGAGAGTGTAACTTATATCATTACAAAACGCCTTAAATCATGTTATTCTGTCAAACAACATCACCCTAAAAAACTAAATAACATTTTAATTTAAAGGTAATAAAAATATTTTAAACACATCTCCATGGAACTTAAAATAAACAAAGGCAATTATTCATTCATTAGGCAAGATCTTGATCATTCATTCACATTGTTTCTACATTCCTTCGTCTCTGCTCTTCAAATATTTGGATACTAAATTCAAATATATCCAAGTTTTATGCATGACTTTTTTTAACATTGGTAACTGAAAATTTGTTGAAATTTATCATAATTGCCTAAGCAGAATATATAGCATTTGTAAAACCGCTGAATGCTATATTATTCAAGTATTAAAATCTGAAGCGTAAGTTTAACCAAACAAATGTTCTATTCAACTTGGTCCTTGTTTAAAAAACGACTAATCTATTGAAATGACTATGTTGTTGGAAGCATATTTATACA
>NW_025777275.1:0-85000 GCF_021130785.1 Homalodisca vitripennis
TTTAATACAGATTCAGTCTGCATGAAAGATAAAAATGGGCTATATTACATAACAAATTTCACTATTTTAAACTAAATATTTAATGTATGTTATTATTATAAATTAACAAGTTATATGAAGAGTTTACTTTTAATTTATCTTTTTACTCCTGAAATTAAGTGTTTACTTTTTTTAAATGCTGTTAACATACATATTAACTTGTTTAATGATATGAAGTTTGTTTATAAATAACTACTTTTCTATGTAATAAATTAATAATTTTTACAACATTATATAATGTTTTATAATATAAAATTTTGTATATAATTGTATAAAGCAACACTATAAGACAAGTATAATTATATAATGTTTTTATGCACAGTAGATTTTTTTGCGCTAGTTACTCTGTTACAACTTGTTACACAATGTAAGTAGATGTTATAATAATACATTACACCCACTTAATTACATGGGTACTGACATCCACACTGGGTTATGACACACGAGGACATTTTGATATTATACTATTAGTAATAAACGATGATAAATTTACTAATTCAATATACGGTTATCAAGAAGAATAGAGAAATAATATTGCACGTGAAGAAAAGCAAAAATATAATGACTTAAGTGAGTTATAATAATCTACAACTGTAGTAAAGAGCAAAAACAATTTTCTGACAAAATACCAAATGAATCCAACCAGGGGTAACCGATTTTCCAAATGGCTTTCCTTCCGGTACTGTTTTTATGTTCTTAAAGTGCTTTTAACTCCACCAATATTTTATTTAGTAGAGATTCTTGGTATTAACATAATATTTTAAATTGTATTATATTAAAATATTGTTTCAAGTTAAAAGTACATAAACGATATTAAAGTAATTGTTTAAACAAAAAAAATTATGAAAACATGAACAAAAACTTTAGGAAGTAACAAGTTTACTGTAGTACGTAAAAATTTTTGTTAGTTAAATGTATTATTGGCTGACTGTAAACAATTCCCGGTCATTCTATGGGGCAAAAACATTTAATTTGTGTGTGTCTGTTCCCACAAACATAACTAAGTGACCCATAGAGACTTTTAAAAACTGAATGAATCTTTGAGTCTGAATGTGGTTTATTGGGATTAGTCTAGGCGCAGGAAAACATAATTAATTGTTCTCATTCAAACCATAATGATAAGGGGAAATATTATTAAACAAATAAACATAACCATAATTCTTACACAAACTTAGTAGAATGTATTAGTGGATTTCTTTAAATTTGCAGAAACCTTAGTAGAACCGGTTACATGTACTGTGGCTTATTCTTACAATGAATAAATTTAAGTATACACGCGTATTTAAAAAATCAAACTATTTTTAATTCTAGTAATTAAAACGAAATACAGCCACTAATTCAAAAATTTGCAATTATTTAAGCTATCTTTTATTAAGAATTTCACCCAACAATGTTGATCATATGTATTGTTTTTTCTATATACCATAAAATTATTGAAAAAACTTAATTTATGCATTATAAAAGGTATATGATGAGATGAATACATTTGTAACCTATACTTATAGAAATATCTACATCCTGAGGCATTGTCCATTCCATGATTTTTGTATCTTTCTATTTGGTTTTTCTTCGAAAGTGTTAACATATGCGATAGAGAAGATCAGACGGGTAATCTATCCATCCTATTCAATTCCTTATTCTGAATTGGACATGTCACTATGTAAGCACAAAAAGTAAACTCTAATATACAGTTTGGATCATGGAAGTAAATGCCAACCTCATACTTTATTTATTAGGCTATCATATCTTCGGAAGTAAGATATATACTTTTTGTTTTTTATATATTGTTTTAGCTTATAATAATTTATTGTTCTAACACTGGTGAAATATGACGTAACAGTTTCAAGGTGATCTATTTTTGAAATCAGTTAATTACGGTTTAAATATTTAACACCTACTTGCAATCATTTTACATGTAATTGTTGTGGAATTGCTCCAGTAAAATGCAAACCGTTTCTGTGCTCTGTTTCTATAAAGAATGACTGTGAAGATTAAAATAAATACTGAAAGTTAAAAGTGGTTTGCGTTTAAAAATATTTTATGCATTTTTACTTATCAGATGTGTGCAAAAAGTCCTGAAATAGTCCTTTAACAGGGATATACGATATAATCTTCGTTCTATTTAGGAGTACTGTGGTTGAACTAAATCAAGAACAGAAAAATAGGTTTTATAATTTAGTGTGGTTACGATTGGTAGAAAACTATCACCACTCTTATATTATTGTTTGTTAACGTAATCGTAATGAACTATGTTTACGGATCTGCGAACTAATTAAATCTCTACACTTTAAAGTTATTTGGAGGAACAGTTCGCTTGTCTGATTTCAGTAATAGTCTCATGTGGTAGCCTAATCAGTACATGGTATACTCAAATGTAATTGCTGTATTGCGTTACCTCGCAATATCTTTGTAATGTAATGTAATGACTATCTAATACATACATAAATATACAGGATGTAAATTAAGTTATGATAACGCCTGGGCTATTATATTCCTAACGAATTGATAGATCTATGTAAAATCTTCACCATACTTATTAAAATACCTTTTAAATGTTTTGGAGTAAAAGGTATTTCCTACCACATTTCAATAAGGGGTGGGATATACTTGTAATATTCGAAAAACCAGGATTGGTCATCTTTGTAGTTTTTTTTAAGTACTATGCCACTTATTGTGAATAACCGTGGTGAAGAATTAGAACTTTAACCCACAAGATGCTAAATAATGTACATGAGTTCACTCCTAAAAATGGTGTCTAATAAATTTTATGAAAATCCTTTCAACTCACATCAACAAGATTACTCCTTGAGTAATTTTTTTTCCAGTAGTAAAGTTTGATCTAAGAGGTGGGGATTTTGTATAGCTAACGCCAAATACATTCGAAGAAATAACCGAAATAAAGCTCATTCTATTAATCATTTTACATCAGTTTTCTGAGTAGACTGCTGGTATTTTCACGCTGCTATAAACATTTGACCTCTTGTAGTAACTACTCCCGCTGTTCATAGATAGCAGCACAGAACAGCTGCACATTCCTTTCCGAGCCTCAACGGTCCAACACTCAGCTTTTAACGGACCGCACTTTGTGCTTAAAGTCGTCTTAATCTTTTTAAAACAGAGACATGATTTTATCCAAGTTGTATCTACATATATAGTGGGGTTTTTAAAAATCCCCCCTATAATTATGTAACTCTAATTGTTAATATATTAATTAGTATACAGTTAATAAATACATTTATATCGTTAATTACTGTTTTTATTAATTTTGTTTCCAGAAAATTTCCAGTAAAACAATACACAAAAAAGCCCTACAATTATTATATGACAATGAAATATGTTTTAAATATTTCCTATCAATGTAAGGGCCAATATACTTTTTTGTTAAAATACTAAGTTTTAATCACATATACACTATAAATTAACTTACATAAAAGAAATATACTTATACTAAAATTTAAAACATTTGCATACAGTTACAACAAATTTACATAAGCAAACACTTACTTAAATATAAATACATGTATTGTTTATGGATATATTTGAACTCTATATAGTTATAGAAATACAAACGATGATGAGAGCTACTTTTAATCATTGTTTGCTACAGATGAAACTATAAATGTGGTTGCATCAATTTGCATCTATACTTTAATTGAATACATTACCTGAAAACTTCAGAAATATTATTAAATCTGAAATATTTTAAACCTTTTTTGACTACATAGTATACACTCCACCTAATATAAAACCTCATATTTTTGACAATTAAGTTCTAATATTTCTATAACTTCTTAATAAAGAAATATTTCAAAACGTTTTGTGAGTAACTCCGTGATTAGAATAAGCAATTTTATCCTTATAATAAGCTTTATATAATAATATTCTCATATAATCCAAAGTTAAACACTTGTTGCTAATGCAATTTCTAATTACACACGCATGACAGTTTCAGGTATTACAAAAGCAGACCTAGTCGTGATATAATATTTACAAACAGCTGGTGACAAATATGAGGTGTCAAAGACCACACACCCACGCTTCTCAGTGGTTTGTGTAATATTTCACTTAGAGCTATGGCACACTGTCTAATGTAAAGTACGTATCGTTTTCATTTCATTTCATTTCATTTATTTATTTCCATGGCAATCGCCTACTTTTACAATACCATTACATAGTAAAATAACATAACAATATAGAATAAGAGTGCAACAAGCGAATACAACAACTGATACAATTGGATAACAATAAACTTGATAACGACTAAATCAATAGATAACAATAATTCAATAACAACAACAGGTAACCATTTGACAATATAACAAGAAAAGTTTGGAGATTTAAGATGCACACAGAGTCAAGCAAAACAGGGTTGATTAAACAAGATCAAAAAGAACAGGTACATGAAATAATCAATAAACTATAAAAATACAACAACAATATCGAACAATTTAAATGCAATTTAATTGACAACAATCACTTTCCTTAATTGCCTGAAGATTCATCTATCACCTTCTAAAGCCTTGTTTATAATAGTTCCTATTCTCATTTTCTAAATAATTATCCGTAGGCTACATATGAGTATAAGGCAATAATTCCATGATTAATACATTTAAATTTCCGTACAAGAAATAATATTTTAGACGAAGTAATTCAATGAATACAGTCTATTACAGTATTCTATGTTTAATTCATACTCTTGCAATATATAAAAACAATATCTTTATAGAAATGCAAATTGGGAATACGAGTACATGTGAATCATGCAGTGTAAATTCCAAATTCTTCAAGCCGATAATTACAATAGCACGTTGATGCTACTGTAAACACCGGGTTCAAATCTAATTATTTTTAATTAGTTTACACTTCAGTAGATATAGTTGTAAATATCGAGTAACATTTAAATGATAAAGTTAGTCTGTTTTAATTTAAGCGTATGTCATCAAATATTGACGTAACTAATTAGTTATCAGTTAGTTTAATCTCTCTTTAATTTTAATAAAAATAATGAATAAGATGACACTGTTATAATAATCCAGTTTTAAATACTGTGAATCGCCAAATTAAATCATGTAAATTAAAATCAATTTTCTTAGAACTTTTCTTGTATACTCCCAGGATAAATTACACCTAACTTCATTAAAACTTAACGAAAACATAACTTTTTCCATGTAAAAATATTAAGGAATTGTGAAATTACATAAGTTTATGACAGCAATGACATTTCCATCTTCATATTAAACGGATTACTGCTTCATCTCATCAGCCTTTTTATAAAAATTTACAAAGCACTAAATAAGAGATTATTCATCGTATATACTTCTCCTATACCAGAATATTACCACATCAGTGTCATAATACACTGTTTAATATTTCTTACAAAATTATTAGCGATACACTTTCCAGCGTAGGTTTCGTTACCTCTACCTACCACATTAAACCGAGATACACGCCATTGTATTTTGTCTTTATTAAACAGCTGTTATTTAAATTCATTAGAGTTTATAATAGTATTGTTTAAACTTGAGATGGATTGTTATGGTTGTGGTAAGGTTTTATCATACTAAGTTTGATTGGGGTATACCAAGTAAGGCTTGGTTGTGAAGTAAGATATATTTAATTAGTAAGCTCAATCGGCAAAACAACACACTTAAATTATCCAGCACATATATTATTTTTAATCAAAAATCCAATTATTTAGAGATTAATTGATATAAAATCAGAGATCAGTAATATACAATTTGCTACAAACAATTTTTAATATTAGGCATGAATATAGTTTCACATTTGATTTTATCTTATAAGTTATATTTCATTGACTTAAATCTATTATTTTAACATTATTCCCAAAAATTAATTAATTTCACTTTATTTAGATTCACGATCTAAGAGTGTGGAAATGTTTTTTAAAGTATCAAAACAGTTACATAGTTACTTTTAAAAATTAAATTAATAATAATGTCCATAAGTTATAATCTAAAAAAAATTTATACAGTTAGCTGCCTTCTCATAGACATAGGAGTGGAAGTTTGAAAAGGTATAAATAGTTTTACAACTCCTAAACAATTGCAAATGTAATTATAATGACAAGATTCGAGCGGTTCTAAGACGTTGGACTTTGAGTTTGAGTTAGAGATAGCGCAGGTCGAATCCTGTATGTGAACCTTGCACTTTTTATCAGTACCATCGACATTGTACTGTATCGACTCACCCTGATAATGCCTTATTTCCATTTCTGATAAGATCCCCCTCACAGGCCAGTGGCCCTTTGTGATATTAATTTACTACCATTGATAAACAGACGTGGTGACAGCCCCTTAAAACACAAATTGATTAAATTTACTGCTAGAAGCACTTTAGTGTGGTAGCAGTATTGACAGCTGCAGTCTGTTCCAGTGACAGAAAAACTGTGACGTGTCAGTCGCAACATTACAGACAGATTAAATATAAATGACACTCTTTAAAATGAAATTTATTTCAAGTAAATCGTAACTATATACCTAACTGCAAGGAAAAGGTTAAAACAAACGTGTCATATGAACAATATTATTTGGAGTTAAATGCAAAACTAAAACATAAGGTGGAAGACTTTGTGATAGTGGCAAAAGATTTAAACTAAATGTAAACAAAATATGGAATATAAAAATTGCAAAGCAAATTTCTTATATCTGAGATATAAAATCGACCGTTTATTGTGTGTAACTATGTGGGTTGTCAATGTGTTATAAAGGTTTAACATTAATTTCTCTCTCTCTCTTTCCCCCCCTCTCACTTCCTCTCTCTCTCTCACCCCTCCCCCTCTCTATCACACTCTCCATAATACATATTTATTACACAATAAACCAAGTTTGACGTGGGAAGCGAGGTAAGGTTCCTTTACTAGTTGCTTTATAAATATAATACGCGTAAGTTGTTTTTACCCAAACGCTAATTTAGAGGCCGCTTTATTATTTCGTGGAAATACGAGGCGTAAGCGCTAATTATTATAAAAAAGGGACTTGAGACCTGGTTTCGTGTTACTTTCTTTATCCCCGTCAGTAAAAAGCGTCATTACTTCCAGTTCTATCTTGACGACAGTAATACTAATGCACCCAAGATCATTTTTAGAAAAACAGTTGATTAACACCTAGTTCTTCACTTTATTCTTTTGTAACTTGTATGTTTCCAAGTGTATAACTTTCTTTAATTTACTACACAAAATAAATCTTTTTTAAAAAAAAATACTTTTGATACCAGGGTATTAAAATGTCAATAACATTGTTACATAGAGTTTTTTTAAACCCCCTTCAAACCCGTCCACAAATATAAATATACTATTTATAAACTTATACCCCACCCACTTAGGTTACTTTTAGTTTTTCATAAATTATATCATTGATAAACACAATTTTATTGGCGCCATGCCATCTTATCTACTTTTTTTATTTGCCGATCTATACATCTAAATAATGTAAATATTTTAAATGATTCCTTGTCCCTTTTACCCTGAAATTTAAACTGATTTAAAGTATGAGGTACGTAAAGTTTTGAACTAATTTTCAAAAATACTTAAGAAATGAAAGAGACAGTCCAATGTCAATTATGAATTTTTAAAATTATAAAAATATAAATTTTCATATGGCGTATTATTTTATCACTAACACGCAAAGACATATAAATGTTTAAACGTATCACTCAGGTTGAACTACTTTACATGTAAATGTGTACGCTTTTGTCTATGAAGCAGGCGGAAACTTAATGTGTCATGTCTGTAAACTCTTTCATTATTTCCGTTCCGTGAATATTAAGCAGTGTACTATAAAAAACAGTAACGGTTTAGTGTTGTAACTGTAACATAATACTGTGAAATATTACATTCACAATACATATACTACGTCACAGATTAGTTCTATATATTTTAGCTGGATTATTAATACACATTTAGATTATTAGATATAGATTATGACCAGGTATGCAAAAGATTTAGTATATTATCATGTATATTACGTAATTAATTGCTTGTTTATTTTTTCTTCTTACACTAGGTAATTTAGAAACTGGTAACAATCATACAAGTAATACCGGATGTCGTTTTATGTGGGTAACTTAAAAAAAATAATGACCACTTTAGATCATTTGTATAATAAAACAATCTTAAATATTATTTAATAAATAACTAAAAAAATGGTGGCTTATATTTGCAGTATCACGAGCACTTGAATGTGCAACTCTCTGTATACGGTCTGTGGTCACTCGACACGACAACCGCTCTCCTAGCCTCAAAGCTGCTTAAGAGGTACCACACCCGGTTCGGCCTCTACCATTGGTTAAATGCTAAGTTAAGAGTATTTCCTCATATTGCGGTTGAAGGGTCTTTCAAACTAATATTCCTTAATGTTAAAATAAAAACATATGTTTCATATATATATATAGTTTGTGAGATTAAAAATAATAAAAAGCGCCAAAGTTTACAAAAAAACGAATTAAACAAACTCTGACCATTTTTAACGAAACACAGTGCAGCAGTTTGTTAATACAACCCTACTTGCAGTTATTTAAGAAGAGACAATTCGTTATACTGTTTGTTCTATTTTTTTCATAACACATGATTAAGCAGCATATCATATCACATTTACAATCTTTAAGAGAGTTTACGTCCTGGCTAACTCATCCATTCGGACTCAATATAGCATTGTTATACTCTGTTTAAAATCATGCACAATGAGATACAATTCGACCGAGACCCTCATTTCAAACTTTTAAGACATCCTGCGTGCTTAGGCCACTTAAAGTGGTAAATAAATGGAGTACATTAAATGTTTGGTTGAAATACACAGCTTCATTATAAAAAACTATTATTTATTATTTTTCTGCTCTCTTAAGTGCTATCTTGATCTTCATTGCAATACCATAACAACTCTGCGGAAATTTGTTTTTTGTTTTTTTTTGTTTTTGTTGTTTTTTGTTTTTGTTTAAGCCTTATTCTGTCCGTCCTCATGGGCCATTGGCCTGTGCGAGGATCTTATCAAACAGAATAAGGGGGAGAGAGTCGATACAATACGAGGTAGAGTGTACTTAAAAAAAAATTAACGGTCACAGACAGGATTTGACCTGCTCTATTTCTACTCGTAACTCAGACCCAAAGTCTAACGACTTAGACCGCTCGATCATCGGCACTCTCAATCATTCAAAATCTTAAGAACCGTAAAAAAATTATCGGAAAAATATACTACTTTATATTGTATGTTATACAAATAACATTTAAGGAACTCCCCAAAAATTATGTAAACAAAATAATAGTTAGTGTTTCACGCTCCTAAAATAAAGAGCAATATTATGTTTATACTATTGAAGTGCCGTCCCTTGGAATAAATGAAAGTTGAACCTGAGAGAAAACGAAAAGGTACAAATAATATACACACCACTAATTACTTATGTTGTGGTCCGAATACTCCACCTCGTAGACGGGCATCATTGTTTCCTTGCTAAATATTCCATTTTCACTTAGCTGTAATATCAGATTTATAGTATTTCTAATAACTTGTAAGGTATGGTTTAATTAATTTGTTTCAGTTTTGTTAATGTTGTAAGTTGTTTTAAGGGTAATAAATATACATTTTGAAATAAGTACAGGAACTAAAAAGGAGAAAATTTATTTTGCATTTCCTTTTCCTACTTCAAAGTATTTCGATTTTGCAAGTTTTGATATATGGGAATAAATTTTATTTCGTTTAATTTTCATTTATATCTTGAAAAGATATCTCATAGTTACCGAGAAAGAGTTTTCCAGTGTAAGACTCTACCGCCAAGTTAGCACCAACGTGTCACAAGGGACCACTGTAGTAACAAAGTTACAAGGCACTGTAGTAAGTTGTGCGTGACGTCATCTCGTGCTGAACTGTGCTGAGTCTGCTGCTCGCTACGTGTTCACAACTTGGGACAGAGTTATATCCTCAGAGATATTACAGTTAATAAACCAGTAGCGAGGGCGATACAGAGTTCTACTTCCTAAGCAAACTTACTTGTAATTTTGACGACCACGTTTAAATTGTTAAATTGTGTACAATCATTTCAAATTTTAGAAAGTGAAACACAAATAACGTGATCACCAATGTACCCTATATCTGTATGTCTACACAATATCTCGAGAGCGAATATGAATATACACATGTAATTTGTCCTTAGGCTTTACTTTTATATAGTCACCATCGAGCAAGTTGTCGGTGCATGCCACCCAATAGATTCTGGCTAATCGTCAGCGAAAATTTTTTAATTGGTTACATATAACCATGATAGTAACGATATTTTCAACGCCTGAGTAGAAAAAGAATAATATTCCAAGACACCACGTTTTTGTTATACTGCAATGCAAGCTTTATTGACTTAAGTACAACATACAAAATGTGATTATATTTTAAATATATGAGTAGTACTCTCAAGTTTTAAATATTAAAAATACTATATTGCATACACTTATTCTACAATAAATATTTAAATGGAATATTATCGTTTTTCCATTAGGTGATGGAGGCTATAACACAGGGAGGTATAACAGATACTATCACAATTTGGAAGAAGTGGAGACTATCTCGTAGTCTCTTCCGGTCTTCATGTACAATAAAAGTCACTCTTCATCATATTTAGACGTTAAAAAAGCCTTTAACATTAAGGGGGCACCACTATCCTAGTAATAATCCTAAGTAAACTAGACATTTAACCTCATTATCTCGACATTTGTGTTTAAAGATATGCCGGTCTCGGATATTCGGTGATTTACCCAGATTTAAGTGACTCGTCATTAATGCGTAATCAGAAAACACCCCACTGGTAGGAATAAACCAGCATGAAGTAGACACTGCTGTAATATTTTTAAAATTTTGATTGGTACAATATTTTCTATAATTCAATGGCTTTATACGTAAATTAAATAATTTTAGTCTCCTAGCAGAACATTTAACAATGAAATGATTGTACAACTATTATTAAAAGTAACATATGATAAATATTAATACTCTCGACAAAAACTTAGTTTTTTTTAATTTATACCGCTTTGACTAAATAATTAATTTAATATACAGAGTTTTATTTATTATTCTATCAAAATTTCTAACTGACTTTTCAGGTTAGAATACTTAAGAAATTTATATGAAGTCTTACCCCTATCCTACTTAGGTTACCTCAATCTGTCTGTTTGTGTCAAAGAAAAAGCATTATATCCTTAAGTGGAATTAAGTTACATAATTCAAACTTGCAAAGCATATCTCATGAAAAGTATGTGTGAAGAATAATATATAGATTTCATTTAGAAGAACATTTTAAAACCACGAATATTTCATAATGACAAATAATAGATAAGTAGAACATATTTTACTGAGCGCCATACCTCAATTAAAATACACTAATCTTGTTTTCGATAGTAATCAGCTGATGTTTGCATTTAAAATTTGAAATTAACCACTCTATGGAGTCAATTTATACACTCGTTAAGCATTTTTTTTATTGTAGTACTTTTAATTTTGAGGAATTGTCTTTAATTTGAGTTATTAGTTTAATTATTAGCCTGCCTGTATTATTATCGCTTTACTATTGCAATGACTTTCATTATTAATTTTTACTCAATTTATTAAAATATTTTATACAAATATATCTAGTTTGAGCTATTATACCACTAATAACAAGACGATTTTAATCTATATTTCTATAAACTGTACTTGAAATGTTATCTTGAAACTGTCCTGAAATTTATTTTAGTAGGGAATTGAATACCCAATCATAATTAATTAATTCAGTCACGTGATTTAGGTGATTATTTGTTAGCCTATGAAAGCGTTTAATTTAGGTGTGATATTTACTCATTACATAGTTCAATTAAACTATTGCGTTGTAGCTCCAGTAGACTTTGTCATGTTCTGATGTAATCAGTAGTAATTAGTTTACACGTCAGTTAGCGTAGCTCCACATATTGAATAACAAAGAGGGAATAGAGTTACCACAGGAACTTTATTATACAATATTGAATACCTCATTAGTAAGTAGTTACTCGTACTTTTATTCACGACCATTAAAATATAAGTAAAGTCGAACATATTACAACTATGTATCTGTATTGTTCTTATAGTACTTTTATATGCTACGTGATGATACTGCCGTGTGGGAAATACACTGAATTAAAGTTATTTGTTTGATTAACAATAATATATTGACACATAATATGCAAGTATAAAAATCTTGTACATTTAGTTTAAATGTTTGATTACACGTTCATTATGACTGGAATTTAGTATTACTTACAATTTTGTATACGATGGAAAAGACCATACGTATGTAGTTGGCTGAGTACTAGTGAAGAACTGCAGTAATTTAATTCCTGTCTGTATGTGAGACATCCATCTGTCCAGCTTTCTACGCAATAACTCAAGAACAAACTATAGATTTTCAATTTGTCATGAAGCTTAAAAAAAGAGCAATGGTAGTGAGTTCAGTTAAATTTTTATGAGCGTTAGCTATCATATATGCATTGTACTTATGAGTAACAATATTTAAAAAAATGCAGTATAAAACAAAGTGTATATATACACAATTCAACCTCAGCCATTTACGAGGTACATAATGTGGCGTACATCTAAACTGCACAGTTTAAGGAATTGTAAAATTATAAGAAAATATTCTGAGCTTATCTAAATAAGCAAATACATTTTTTACATAACATTTTGTAACTTATTTTGTTTTTATGCAAACTTACATGCCTTTTTTGCATATTAAAAACCGTTATCTTCACCTTTACTTTTATCTTATCTAATGTAATAGTTATATTTATTATTTTAAACCAATTTTACTACATTTTAGGTTTAAACATTTACTTGCTTCTCATAATTTAACTAAAGTAACGTTCTAGCAAAAAAAATGAAAACAGTAAATACACTGGACTGAAGTATTATTGTAGATCTATCAGCGAGATAGAACTCCTAATACTCATTGACTGAGCGTAAAAAATCTAAGATAAATAATATTTAATTTCGACAATATAATTCAGGGATAAGAAGCCGTATTTTCCAAAACTGACATGAATAACGGCTCAGGGGTGACACTCGAACCACCACAAGAGGTTGAGTAGACGAGCTGCTTGCAAGGACAGGATCGCTCAGCGGTCCAAGCAGCAACCACACTCGACGTTGCTTGACTCGGCTATCTTGCGATAGCCGCCGTACCCACTGCACACCACCGTTGGCAGGCTTAATGCTTATTAACTTTTATAAAACTTTAATGCTTTCATGGACTATCAAAGTTAAAAATTCTGTAATCTTACGAAATTATAATCAGAATCATCCAAAACTCATTATGTGAAGCAAAAATTATTAGAATGTTCTAAAAAAGAGAAGTTCGAAACTTGGTGCTTCAACTTAAAATAAATTGCTTTAAAGGTGTTTGGTTTGTAGTGATTCGCCTTGTCCGGACCGCAGCATTTCAAAATAAATCTTGATCAAATATTAAGACACTATATGATTAAAAAGTTTACAATACGCCAATCAAAAGCTTTTGTTGGTATGACTATTTGATGGGAATGTAAGTACTTATATTTTACAATATGTCCAAAACTTTGGGACGTATTGTAAACTCCCATTTTTTACAACGTAAATATTTGACTAATTACACAACAATTACTCGGATTATGTAAACACCACTAGACCAATATGCAATGCAAGTACAATACAACAAAAGATCTACAGTACATACCAAATGTGGGTATATTTCACTGCTATATTGTACAACATGAGAAGTAGCTTAGGACTTCCGCAATATTACATCGCACATTGTGTGGACAGGAAGCACTCACATTACTCTACTATGTTGGTTAGGCCACGTTAGAATTTCTCAATCTTCCATTCCACATTGCGTGGAGAGGAAACACTCTTATTATTGTAGAGTATGTGGTAGTTTGCGTCAGACTTTTAAAATCTATCATTGCTCATTTGTGGTGAGTTAGCACTTTTGTTACCCTCTGATACGTCTGGCGCTGTATTATTTGCCTTCCGTATGCAGAACAGTATTCCTTTTAGTGACAATATAATTATTAGACTAAATTTATACAGTAAACATTGCAACCACTAGTCCCACCTCCAATATATAATTTCATTTCATTATAACTCTTTTTTAGCAGTAACGTGGAAGTCATCATTTTATTTTAACATCTTAAAGTGGTATTTGTATTCAATACGTCTTACTACGTATTAATGTGTACTTATACAATAATCTGCCGTATGTTATAAAGAACATCATACTATAATACGGCATTTGTTTTGTCTTTCTGAAACAAGTTTTACCTATCGGAAACTTAAATGAATAAAAATATTAGACTTAAGAATTAAATGAATAACTGATAATATCTAATTAGCATATTAACTCCAGTTTTAAATATATTGAATAATTAATATTTCCATCTGAGAACCATTAGTGGGAAAAGAAGCCAATAATCCCACTTTACCTTTCAGTAGTTAATGTATTTTATAATTAATTCAGAATAAATCACATTACGCTTGGTTACTTAAATTATGTTACTTACTTTATTAATGCTGTTAATTTATTATCAGCAACAGATATATCTAAAGTGGAGAAGTTAGGGTCTTGAATAAAGGACAATAGTGATAGTCTAAGAGGCGAGGGCTGCTTTTCACTTTAATGAAGGACAATATTGATATTCTAGGAGGCGAGAGCTACTTTTCACTTTAATGAGGGACAATATTGATATTCTAGGAGGCGAGAGCTACTTTTCACTTTAATGAGGGACAATATTGATATTCTAGGAGGTCGGAGCTACTTTTCACTTTAATGAGGGACAATATTGATATTCTAGGAGGCGAGAGCTACTTTTTACTTTAATGAGGGACAATATTGATATTCTAGGAGGTCAGAGCTACTTTTCACTTTAATGAGGGAAAATGCAGATATCCTAGGAGGCGAGAGCTACTTTTCACTTTAATGAGGGACAATATTGATATTCTAGGAGGTCGGAGCTACTTTTCACTTTAATGAGGGACAATATTGATATTCTAGGAGGCGAGAGCTACTTTTTACTTTAATGAGGGACAATATTGATATTCTAGGAGGTCAGAGCTACTTTTCACTTTAATGAGGGAAAATGCAGATATCCTAGGAGGCGAGAGCTACTTTTCACTTTAATGAGGGACAATATTGATATTCTATGAGGCGAGAGCTACTTTTCACTTTAATGAGGGAAAATGCAGATATCCTAGGAGGCGAGAGCTACTTTTCACTTTAATGAGGGACAATATTGATATTTTAGGAGGCGAGAGCTACTTTTTACTTAATGTGGATTTAACATCTATCCAAGGTTTTATTGAGATTGATAGGTACACCTATTACTAGCCATTCTAGTTTTGGTGGAGGTTGCAATATCGGAAGGTACCGTATATGTTACAAATATAAATAGATGTGTAGTTCTCATAATATATTTTTGTATCCCGAGAAAGCGGATTGTCAGACGCATGAATATTTGTTATATGGTCATCAGATAACAATATAACTAAATAGCAATTCACCTCTGTTATAGTTATGAGTAAGATAATCTGAAATATTTACGGTTAACGCGTTAGTTGTTACTGTCGCACAAATGAAACGAAGTAAAATCAACAATGGAGAGGATAACATAAGATCGGAGCAGATTCAATGGCCATAGATATACAATTCGTGAGAATTTCTTCATTTCGGTAAGTAATCATACAAGTGCATAGCCTACGAAATTGTGTGCGAAACTGCAGGTAACTGCTAGTATTAACATTCTATTTATCAGCCTCTGTAAGAACCAAAATCATATCGGGAATTTAAATCATGATTACCTTGCATTTAATTCCAGAAGTAAGACTGTTTTTATATTTTTAATGTATTACAATTAACTAACTAAGGGTAAATACACAACCGATGTAGATCATGCAAAGAATAAAATATGTCTTAATGTTTTGAGGTGGAGTAAGGGCTGTTTAACCCTCTATTCCACTCAACCTCAAGATATTCGAAAAAATATAAACAGTAAAAATAACTTTGTCTTAAAATTAAACTAAAAAAATTTAGGAAAATATTAAACTAAGTATATTATTTGTGCGCTTTTTATTAATATAGGTCCCTTTTAAAAACACTGAAATAATAACTTATAAGTTTTATTATTCATGTTGGATTACATGAGAATTATAGCAAGTACAAATCACTTCTATTCTGTTAGCGGGTCGAGGACTAACTTGTAATATATTAAGTCATAAACAGGTCAGAGACGCCCTCCTGCTATCATAGTGGAAATGTGAAACAAAATTAGTTTTGTTAGTCGCATTCTTCCTATTGTACTCGACCCATATTCCCTGTATAGCAGTTTAAATTAATTAAGTAAATTTTAATTCTACGAAACCAGCTTTGAAGTTTCATAATTACTGCATATTGTGTTTTAATACTGAAATAACTGGTACGTTATCTCTAGCTAAAAATAAATTAGGATAAGAATTGAACTTCAACCGTATATTATCAATGCTATTTGTTAGGTTTACTCTATATATAAACAGTAGAACTCGTGGAAACTACGCCTACACTATTCTGAGTGGTCAATTTCGCGGTGTATAATTTACTTAAATAAAAAATAACTAAAATGTTACTGCGTGTATGTATAAATATTACTTAATAAACTATAATAATAATTGTGGAAGGAACGTTTTCCGTATTGTTTTTCCTGCATCTACCTTAAATAGTTTATTTTAATTTGTTAAGTATAAAACATAGATTAGTTATTTTGTATTTTCAACAATCTTAAATTTTTGTCGAATATTAATATTCTTATAACTATATATTATATAGAAACTCTTCATTAAGATTCATTGGCTGTGGACCTATAATAATTCATTAATATCTTGATTATATTTGGCCTATTTTGCTTATGTCTTAAACGGGTCATAACAAGTATACCTAAAATACTTGTGTGACTTTAAATAATATTTTTTTATAATTTAACTAAAATGAATTTTAAATTCATTTCCTTGAGGATATAAATTTAATATTCACAGACTAGATATAAAGAGCGAGATCATAAAAGGTAATCACTATCTTCCATTTCAGAATGACAGCCATTTATAGAAAGTAATAAAGAAATTCGGGATAACAGTATTCATTTTGTATGGGAGTCACGGAATAAGAAGTAACCGTATAGCGAGATGATTTTGTCTTGTAATTTAGCTTATTATAAGAGGTGTCTTATCTCAGTGCAATCTGTTATAAATTGTTCAGCACGTATTGAACAGTTTTTTATATAGTGATGAACTTGTTCGACAAATGTGCGTAAAGTTAGGGGTGTTTAATAAAAAATAAATGTTGATTTAAATAGAAGGAATTTTCTATTATTGAAATATTAAATAATAGTTTAAAATATGAAACAAAAAATATACAAGTTGTAACAACTCTCTACACAATCTGCAGAACATTGCTACATGGGCCAAAGTTAAAAACTAAATGCAACCTGTTTGTTTGTAAAGGCTTTTCATAAAACTCAAATTCGACTTACCTACTTTTCTTGCAGTCAAATATTAACAGAAACATTTATATTATATTATAATATTACGTTTCTAGAAGGTGAACACTTGAAGTTGTTATAGCCAGTTGTTATAGCCTTATAAAGTAAAAACTACTAAGGACATAAACAGGTGTAATGAGTTTTAAAGTCACTAAATCTAATTAATAACATTTCGACATGTAAATAAAAAAGTTAGATCTATAAATAGTGTAGATATAAGCTTTTAACGGTTGTAATGGATGTCGCAGACATGTAAACAACGAAACTTTAGTCGTGAATTACAATGGCACGTAACATATTTAAATCTGTTATATTTATTAGCCGATTTTCAGTTTTTACCTGTAAATTTGTTGTTAATAAGAATTATGAACTTTTGATATTCTTTAAAATTTGCATATTGCTATTATGTTTAACGGTAATAAGAATTAACACAATCAAGTAACCGCCTGCTTGAAACGTAAGCAGATAATACATTAATTCGCTCTTGATTTTGGAAAACAAGAAAAATTATTATTTCAAATGTCTACTTTTTTTTCTTTATTGCCTTCTTAAATAAAAAAATACATAGAGGCTGGCAGATAGTAAATTTTAGAGAGACAGACCGTAACATATGGATTCGGTTTTTATGTGCTTAGCTTTAGCACCTTGTATGGATTCTATCTATGGAAAATTATACCTGTCATTGTGGTAAGAAAACTTTAAATGGAGTTAATGGGTTCTTTTAGAGTGTATAGCTAGGTTTTAGCACGAGTATAATGCAACATAATTATTTTTTATTACAATAAAGTATATTTTATAGTGTATTAATATACAAAATATACAAAAGTATATTGTATTATCATCAACATTTTTATTTTATAACTCTAGAAAGTATTAAAGTATGCGTCTTGAATAGAAATAATTCCGTATTTCTCTTTTCTACACGAGTAGTTTTAAGTAGCAGGTTTTCTGTTTGTCTAAGATCCTTAGAAAGATGAATGAAACCCTTAAACATATTCTGCTATTAGCAATCTTTTATTTGTACCTATGTTAAAGTAACATTAAGCTTATTGTTTTGTTTAAGGCTATGATTTAAGAATAAATAAGCTTGTCAAGTTAAAGCGTATAGCAAAAACTTCAAATATCTGTGTGACGTGAAAATCACTGTCTAAGGTTTCAGGGATCTTTTGTAATAAGGTTTTCAGAAAGAACTCTGTTGGTAACTCTATTCAGAAGTAACTCTCTCCCTCTGGTTACAAATGCAACGCATCAAATCTGTGATAAGTCTTATGGTGTGAAATAACCACTCAACATTTAAGCTGATTACTAATAATAAGCCCACACAGGACTCTTGATTCAATAATTCAATCGCAGGACTTTGCTCGATCCTGCCACATTTTGTTTAAGCCGTGCCCCAAGAGTTTGTCCCACGAGATAACTCGTAAAACCTCATGGAAATTCATGAACTAACATGGGAACTTTCCTTAAATGTTAGGACTACTAGGAAAGTATTTTCTGTACCTGATTCTTATCGTAGGACTCCATCAATTAACTATGGAGATTCTGCACTACAAGATGAAAAGTTTTTGTTTATGACTTATAAACTTGGTTTTCATGTTTCGAGTTATATCCATTATTAATGACAGAGACTCTCATCCCACGTCTAAGCGGCTTTCTACTACCAGAATACTTGTAAGAGTTAGAAAGAGTTATTTGCAATGTAAAGTGTTAGAAACGTGAAGGCAATCCTCTTGTGTGTTATGCAATGCAAATTTATGACTCCTCAGCGTCTACATCTCTCTGTTGTTATAGTATCTACATTAGGTTTGTATATACGAGTAAAAGTATATATAGATTAATGTAGACATGTTATATCCTTGATTCAAAAATTGATAGGTTCAGTTTTGTGCAAAGCAAACATGTATGCCACATTTATCGTAATAAGTAATACGGAAACTCACTATTTGGTAAATAATTAAACGATAACATATATTTATGTTTACATATTCTAGAAAGGGTACTTATAAACATATAAATCATTAGCTATATAAACTCTTCTGTAGGAGGGCGTGTTAGTTTGCAATTGTAAATAACAATAAATATTCTTACTTCTACCTTACATAAGCATTTGGAGCAATTGAAATACTTTTGGACTAAATTTTATTAAAGCATCATTTTTTAAATATTATAAATATTTTTCCGAGGCCTTTTGAATAGGTTTCATCATCAGAAGATCCACTAATAAATTTTGGGTTAGACAGGCCGTGGCCAAAAAATAAATAATAACTTGGAAAATTGTTGTTTACCAACTACTAAACGTAACACTCTAAACATCCTTAGTATAACACTTTAATAGAGTTAGAGTTTTTTTTTATTTGAAAATAAGTGGTGTAGAAATATTATTAATTCTAAGAGAAACCTTATCAACGGTTGGCAAAAACTTTTTAATATGCGCGTGTGAGTTTCAATTTTATATTTATGTTTTTGCATCCATCCTAAGTGATAAACCTACAGGATAAAAATAATCGAATCCGTATTTTAATTTATCTATTGTACGAAGAATTTGTTTTGTAATAACGTTTATTTTTATATAGGAAAAACGTCATTGAATTTGCAGGAACTCTTTGTTAACTTTTAAAAAACCAGTAATAAACATAAAAAATATAGTTCTTACAAATATTTGGGTTTTTATTGAACGTTTTAATACAATAAACTTTCTTTTTCCGAACTTCGTTGTAAAAAGAATTTATAAAATTATCTCATTCTACGGTTTAATGACTAAATTTTCGACATTTATTTCGTTAATTTACCAATTCTTAAGTTATAATTTAACTACTACATTAATTTAAGCAGTAAGTTATCATAAATACCCAATACATATTAGAGTAGTATAACTATTTAAATATAAGGCAGACGTGTCGCATAAAAGACTTCACTGATATTCAATGGAAAATTTCAAGGCTATAACTCTTTTACATTTAAGTGATATCCTACGGACAGCTATACAGTCAGTCATACAGCAAAGACATTTTTACCTCCCCGACCAATTATTCATGCCACCCTACTGAGTGATAGACTTCAATGACGCTCAGCCAAATTCCATTGATGGACGTAAAACATTATATAATCCTTCATGTTTATGTGGAAGATTTATGAAAAGTTTAAATTTAATAAGGAAATCTTTTTCGCCATTGTAAACTATAAACTGGAGATTTACATTGCATCAACCCTTTCCACTATAGCTACTTATGTATTAAAAATGTTGTTTTACAAGAACTAGAGCGTGAGAAAATTGAATGATAATAATTTTATGATAAAATATGAAATATTATTGTGAAATTAATGTTTTTTACCAAAAATGTATATAATCAATAAAAATATAAATAGTTTCTGACGCATCATAATTGAAATAGACAATGTATTGAATAAGTGGTTAAACTAGCTAGTTTGGGAAAACAACGAGAAGTAAGAGGAAAATGGATGATACAGTTATGCGTCATCAAATTATAAACTTGCTTTGTTGTTATTTTGTGTTAGCTTAACAAACTTTGATAAGATTATAACATTTGCTTCGATTATTAATTGACGTTATGAACTAAACGACGCTAGTGAATTGAATTAAGTAGAGGCTAACTTTGTCAAGTCGAGGATTAACAGTTTACTACATTACATTATCACACAATTTCTAATATATCATAATTTTAATTTTATTCTATAATGTTTGTAAAATTAAGTGTTGTACAACCAATAACATTTTAATTTTTAAACAGTTAAACATGTTGAAATCTTAAAATATATTTCATAACATACTTAA
Organism: Homalodisca vitripennis; assembly: GCF_021130785.1. Classification (NCBI taxonomy): domain Eukaryota; kingdom Metazoa; phylum Arthropoda; class Insecta; order Hemiptera; family Cicadellidae; genus Homalodisca; species Homalodisca vitripennis. Next base: position 21,372 of record NW_025777275.1, read on the forward strand.
GTTATGGCTTTTGGTTTTAAGATCTTAAAAGCTTTAGTAAAACTTTCTCAAAGTAAACTGCCAATACTTCGCGTACGTCTCTACAGGACAGTTGAAAAGTCGCGGACGGAACTTTCCTTTGATTAGCTGAGGAATTATTAATAAACGACTAAAATAACAAAGACTGGTCCTTCTGGTTTCGTTACTACTAATTTTGGCTACTGAGGTTTTAACAATATCACTCTAACTTTTTTCTAGATCATTTCGTTATTTTTTATAATCACTTTTAATAATATAAGTGTGGAGTTTTATTTTATCGGATTATATTGCATGTTTACATTTGGACACTTGTTTTGCTATGGTCTATTTTCCCATAATATATACTTTTGTATGAATCGTCACTCATTTGTGTGTGTAGTATAGAAATTTATCCGGTGGCAGAGAAGACTGTACTGTAATTCGAAATAAAGTAATAGAGATTTGCATGCAATACTAAGCACTTTAGAGGTACTCACGTTTTTTTTCCTACTTTACTTAAAGGGATATTATGTATTGATAAGTTCATTAATTTCCTTTATAAAGTTTACTATAAAAGATTATTCTATGATCTACTTTAAAACAACATAATAATATTTGTATATTAAATTTGCACTTGATAATGTATACTTTGTTGTGTTGCGTTTTAGTTTAAAAATATTTTATAAATTACATTATACAAAAATATATGCATATATAGTATTGTGATCGATCAACATGAAACGCCTTACAAAGAGATAAAGACAGAACGTATTGGACAGAGACAGTAACGGTAATGGGTCGACACGTATGGAAAAAATGTCATCACAAACTATGGAACGTGGTCTGACTACTGAAACTCCTTACTTTACAGTTTTTCAGAGGATTTTGTTATGAGAGTGATAGTTTTATTTATTGGGACTCATAGAGTTGTTTTAGCAGTTACAATTAAGTTATAGTAAACTAAAATCTAAACTGTAAAATTAGAAAGTAGAAAATTTGTGTCTGGATGTGGTCTTTTTCACATTTTAAACATTTATCACAATACTATAGGTGACAGAAAGAGTCACATTTATCGCAGTGGCGGAATTTTAACAAATTTAACATACATAATGGGAAGGTGAATCCTTGAGATTATATTTTCGAAATATGTCTTAATACAGCAAGTTTCCTAAATTGTTTACAAAATAACCCATCATTTAGTTTCAGAAATTTTGTCACTTGCATAATTTTTTAATTAATTTTCGAAATAGATAATTTTTTAATCTATAAAAAACACTTCTGCCTTAAAAAATCTTAAAATGGTTTTGAATACGGACATTTAATCAATATGGGCTACTAAAAAAAATGGCTGATCACTCTTGAGGCTGAAAACTGTATATCTCTCTGTCTGTTGGTCTGGACGATATCTAGCAAACTAAATGACCTACAGTCTTAATATTTCTCAAACACTTTTATCTGAATATTCAAAACACTGAGTTCGGTGATGGTGAATATCAGAAATAAAAAAGAACATTTTCAAACTGTTCAAACAATTCAATCTACTTCTACTGTCTTTCAGAGAAGTTTATTTTTATTCTGAATGACTATTGTGTATTTGGCTGCTAATACCATGCATTAAGGTACCATTACTAGGTTTCATAAAACGTTTATTTTTGGGGACGTAGCTTCTTACTCATCAATTACCTGACCATTCCCTTAATAAAATGTGTCATCAATATAATATATACAGTATACTTATACACAAAATACATCAATACACAGATGCATTTATATAATGTATTGTTTGTATGCATTAGCAATGTATTCTTTTATTTGCTGAACCTTAAATTTTGTTGCTATGGAAAAAGGTTTGGCTAACTGACCGTAGTGAGGTAATACTCGATGAATATGTGGTAATTAGGCCCATGTACAAAGTAAGCTTCTGTAGTGAGAGTAAATCTAGGCGGGGATGTTTGATGTTGCCTGATTTGTAGTAATGACATGTTAAGCCTATCGTTTACCAGTAATCTGTTTATTTGTGAATTTTACAATAAACAGAGGCAATGCACATGACCGCAATATTTTAAACTTACAGAATTCTCCTTCCATAACGTGTTGGGAATTTGCTTTAATGATCCTTTTCTTGGAGACTTTCATGTAATGAAATTCTTGCTTAGCACCAATTCCGCTATTTTTGCTATAAAAAGTTTAAAACCAAGCTGTAGCAGAAATGTTCTTCTTAATGTGTAACGAGGCTGCTATAAGAGCCTACTTCGTAATGGAATCGCAATATGGGATCCCCTACCTATTGGAGAAATTACTCAAATTCCAGAAAAGGATTCTGAGAGTAATTTTTGGCTTATTTCTAAGACTCCTTGCAATATGGTCTTTCGTAAAAATTATATTCTTACATTGTTTTCGCTTTAAATCCAGGAAATAGTAATATTTACATTAAAAAATAATTTAATATTGAAAAAAAACTATATATTTCAGGGGTTCCATACTAGAAAGGGATGGATGCTGAGTTATGCTTTTTATATAGTTTGCCAGACAAAAAAAGCGATTACTTCATTATCATCTTTAAAAACACACTGACATCTTGGCTATGCGCCGAGGCCTTTTATTGTCTTCTGAATTTTTAATTCTCTTTAATTAAATTTTCATGAATATTTTAAATGTTGGTCCATTCCATTTTTTGTAACCGCATTGACGTTGAATTAAATTGAACTCATTTTCTTTTATTTCAACCAATTATCTGTAAAACATTTTTAGAATAACTATTCCATATTTGTATTTATATTACGATTAGTGACGAACCACAACATATGTAACAAGTGAATGTAGACAAATTAAGATGTTAAAATATTAAAGAAAGGTAATGGCTTCTGCTTCGACTGATTTTTGATCTTGGACTTGTCCTCTCAATTAGAAATATTTCAGTGACGTGCATTCTAAATGCGCTTTCTACCCTACATTCAAACACACTAACTTATTTCACGTTAATATAAAAACACACACAAATTGGTTTACGTGTTTTTGATAGATTTTCCATGGACAAACTCCGCGCCGCCGCAACTGTTACAAAGGAGAAACTGCTTGCTGCTTTGAGATACCAGCGTAATAGGAGTAAATTATTACTTAGATTTTTATTTTGATACTATATTTATATTATATTACATTTGCCTTTAGTTTTTTGAAAAGGATGTATAAGTCATTAAAAAAATATTGTCTATACGGACAGAAACACACAACAAGGAATCTGCTTCTTCCGTCATAAAATTTCGGGAGAAGTGCTGTTAAACGCTCAGCCTATTAGAACAAATACTTTCTGATTTTAGTAAAACAATGCTAGCCTTTATAATCAACAATTTTATTGCAACATTTTCTTGTACATCATCTGTATTAAGGTACAAATATGCCGAGTTCAATTAGGTATGCAACACCAAGAAAATAAACCAATGTATAATTATTACAAGCTATTTTAACGTTTTACACGGAAGTCCCACCCATACATTAGGCCACTGTCTTAGACTATAAGCAAACAATCTAGCAGAGTGTGTTGACACTCTCGGTACATCAGTAATCTAGGTTACACCCGGTCGGAATTCTACCCTTGGTGATTGTTACTCCACAACGACAGCTGTTTGCTTACAAGTTTATAACGTCATGTTTATTAAATAGCTTAAATAAACTTTCGTTCCGATCAAAAGTTTATGAGGAAAAACAACTACGGTTTTATCCACATATTTCCACAATATCTTTATTTGTAAGTGAGCTAAAAGAAATGGCTATTTAACGTTCTAGTATATAATTAAAGTAAGCAATTAATACACACAAATGAAAATACTGAATCACACTTGGTAGACGATCCATTTGGGATATGAATACGTCAGTCAAAAGAACTCAAGGAAACATAACTTTGTTGGAGTGTAAAATGATTACGTACAAGAAGAATTCCCAGTTGACAAGAAGTGATTTATAAGTGATCATTGATGTTTGGCTTGATGCTTTATTATAGAAAATATTTGTAAGTGAGATAAAGTATTTACCATCCGCAAAGATTAATCTTTTAATTTAAAATATATTTTCCTTGTTCTTTGATGAATTTTTTACTTAAATCTATTTAAGAATGTAATTTAAAAGAATATAGCTTAGGTGTGAGTTTTATCAAGGGAAATCTTTCTTTGAACAGGAAATTGTAAATAAATAGAATATTAAATTTCGTATAGAAGATAAGAGTACGCTCCACAATATCCTGATTAAAAGGCTTTGCTAAAGTTGCATGTAAAATTTGAAGTTTATAGTTGCTAATTTCCTCTTGACAGGCTAAGTTACATATTTTACTACGTCACAAGTTAACATTCTATGTGATTTTAGTCAGTTTTATGACAAATTACTCTGTGACTTTCTAGTTGCTAACTTGGTTACATATAAAACAAATAATAAAATGTTCTCTATTGCTCAGCCAAATAATAATGTAGTACAATATTACTGTTTGCATACATATATAAAGGTCCATGGAAGTTTTGAAGTGTATACGTCGGTTCCTTTTTCAGAAATCGTTCAATCAGTCAAAAAAGGACAAATGACAGACTGAATGAACTTTTTCGGAACTCTCGAGTGGTAGGAATAGGAAATACTCCCTGATTTACATGCTAACTTTACTGTTTGATGACATTTAAAAGTGGTTACTGTTAAAAGTGCTTTTTGCCATTTCTAAAAGTTTTTAACATTTATATTAACATTCAAAAACAATTATCTTAGTTGTTGTTGGAAGGGTTGATTTAATATAAGTATTCAGCTTAGCTTAAGTTCACATTTTTCTTTATGGTAAGTCTGAAATCTGATGCTGCTATTTAACTCCTTGAATCTAGAGTCATGTTCGTCTGACGAGATCGAAAAAAGTCGGTGATGAAGGTGGAAATGAAATTATTATATAGTTTCAACTACAGAGCCACCTAAACTACAAAATATAGTGTAGCCTAGGCAAAAAGGTGTTATCCTGATGAGCCAATAAAAATACCTTTGCAGATTTTAGGATGTTCTAAGACGAACATGGCTTGAGATTCCAGGAACCAAATCAGATTCTAGACGTTGCTCTAAGATGAAGGTGAATCGAAGCTAAGCTCAACATTCAAATTTCAAAACAAAATAGTTTTTTTATAACCGTTTAGTTGGTTATCTTGGACCTTGAACATGTTCTTTATTTTTATGATATGAAAGAATTGATGGCAACAGATTATACACAATATGCCTATTGATAACTCTATCGAAAACCACCATATGATTTCACATGCAAAATAAGGATGCAATTTACATACCATATACCATTTTATTTCCTATTTGGCTTAGGTAAACGTTATTTTGTAATAATTATTTAGTGGGCCAGAACAGGTTCAAATCTTATTAATGTATTACAACTTTTCGCTCCACTTTATTTATATATAAAGTCTTGATAAAAGTTTTACCTTTTTATTAATAATATTAATCATGATATATACCAAAATCAATTAAAATATGATTCGTAACTAGGCAATAACGGTTTTGAATTACGAATATTTTTTATTAATTAAAAAAATATAATTATAATACAAAATATAACAAGCGCTTTGAATTTCTAAAATTATATCTTATTAAACTAAAAAAAATAAAATTAAACACTAAAGTAATATCAATAAAACTTTTATGTCACGAACTCAAGCTTTTTTAGACGTTTAAGCATGAAATATAATAACTGTACATTTTATGAAATGTTAAAGATGATACATAAAATAAATTTATAAAGGTTAATGACTTCAAAAAAAACTTTCCAACTGACATCCGAAAGCTTGTGTGTATGATTTCTCTAGAGTAATATATAAGACAGAGGCAGGAAGACGCTCACAATTACATTATAAGCAGATTGAATTACTTCAAGACCTCTAAATTAAGAATAACCTCAATTTAACAGAACTGTTTGACATTGCTTTACATTTACAGCTTTTTAAAAATACAATGATGGTAATTTGGTCGTTTACATTATTGAATAAATACAAGAAAAAAACAGTAGCAACATACATTTATGTAAATTTTATGTATGTTTACGATTCTAAAATTTTCTAAAAGTAGTGCTAATTACAATTTTTAAGAGTGAAACTTAAGCGTTTTATATCAATCTGATAACAAGTATATTATGAACTAAAAACAACTGTACAGTCTTTAGGATTACAATTTTTACAAAAGTTTATTATTTTACTAAGAATTTATTGTATCGTAAAGGATTTTAAAATACACTACATATATATTAAAGTAGTTCAGAATAGTCATATATATTAAAACCTAGTGGAAATGGTTTGGTTGATTATACATAAATGAATACGATCATATTGTGAAGACATATTCCTATAGCTTTGTTTGAAGTATCATTCAAAAGTGAATACAAGTATAACCCCACAGGAGTTGATTGTAATTGAGTCGTTTGAACTCAGTGATAAAGGATCAGATCGTCCAAAGCTGTCTGATCTGTGATTGGTACTGTACTTTGAACGTCTGATTACCCTGTAAACACAAGCAATTATCGGATTGTACCTCATTAGAACTTTTATACAAACGTGTGCTCTCAGTTCAATGCTTTAAATGCTATAATTTAAATAGTATTTCTAAATTTTTAAAGACTTATATCTTGAAGCAGTAGGAACTCAAGGCTCCTTGGGAAGACGTCATTAATTCTGCCTATAATATTTCAATGTCCCCGGCACAGGGCCTGTCCTCCCATTACTTGTAGAAGGATGTCCTTCTCGTTACATATCATTTCACAACATTAAATCCTATTAACGTTTGGAAATTCTAACAATGAACACCCACACGGAGGATTAGAATTACTTTTAAATTTATTTGCATTTTTACACTATTTGTAAGTTTCTATGGAAGTGCGTATTTTCTAATGTTTGTGGTGATGAACCAATGCAATGGTTCAATCCTGCAAACTTCTTATCCAGTTGTTGGTCAAGTAAACTCAGTCTTTTGAATTCTTGCTATTTAATTACTGGAGCTTCTCAGATTAGTGGGAAGTATAAGCAATTTAAGTTGTTATGACCGATTTGCATTATACTCGCAAACACCTATTTTTAACTATAAATACAGGAGTTCGTCCAAAGACAGAAATCAATTTTAGTTTAAAGCTTCTAGGAAGCTTTTAGTTTGGCAATGGAAGGTTTGATAGGATAACAGAATGTCAGGCATTTGGAATGTTTATGCTTGAAAAAGTATGACACAACATTTAGGAGGAATATATCCTCTTCGTCAGGTGGGGAGATACACACAAAATAAAGAACAGAAAGAAGAAGAAGAAAAGTGTTCGAACATGCCTAAAAGCTGCTTGGAGTCTAGTCCAGGCGTTTTTCGCTGGAGAGAATACGAGCCCAAAGTCCCGAGCACAAGTCATGAATACGATAAACATTGTGTGATGTATGTACGTATATTTCAAATCTTCTATTGTTGGTTTAAATAGGAATACTGACTGGATTTTGTAATATGTTCATATTCAATAAGCCTTTTCCAAAATGTATGATTTGAAAATTAAGTTGAATTCAATTATGCAAATATTCCATACACATGTTCAAGATTTATTTAGACACGTTAAATATATAATTTATTCGAAATGAAACGTCTTACAGAGAGATACAGCTAGAGCGTATTGGGACAGAGACAGTTATTGTAATGGGTAATTATGTAATCGGTAATCATGTTACTTTGTTCCATAGTAAAATAATTAAACTGGGCTTAATTCGTCCCTCTGCACCAGGTGTATACAAAAACGTCCAGCTGGTACCGAAGAATGGTCTCACAACTGTATAAAGTGGGGTATATACAGTGTTGATAGCAATGTAACCCGTTATACTGAGACTTTCTAAGTCACTAGTAAACAGTGCATGAGAACATAATATGTGAACCGCTCTCAATTCTGAAAAAAACTACTTACAATCGGTATTTTTATTCACTGATATGTTCATGTGCCAGGTGTTAGTTAAGCGTATTACTTAAGGTTATAGAAAAATAAAATTTCTACCAATAGTTCTCTGAAAAAACATATTTCAAGAAAGAAACTCGCCTGTAGACTTGAAATTTTTCATGAATTTACATATATATTGACATTATGGAGTTCGATTATGGTATGTGTCACTCTATGTGATATGACTGATTTTTAGCAAACACTTTTTCACTGGTCTCATATATAGGCCTCACTAAAAATTAATCTACAGTATGTGTGCAAAATATTTCTTGACTGAAACGAGCTATACATTTGAAAACAAAACTTTAGCAAAGTCTGTTACCCGACATGTGATCTGTTGTACTCCAAACCTCAAGCTCTGTATTAGTTTTCAATTGTGATTTAAAATTTATATGAATTTGGTATTTACAATTAAAAAATAAAAGCTGTTACATATAAGTTATTGATTCAAAATTTGGTTAACAATTTAAACTAAATCAGATAGTAAATACAAAAACATTATTAATGTAAGTTGAAATACAACTTGTTTTATTGCTGTTAATTTTGTTAACATTAAGTTTAAATTAATAGTATTTAAATTATGTATTATCATAATAAATATGGAAAACAAAAGTTTTGAAGTTCGAACGACGGAAATGGCACAAAGAATGGGACTCTCTCATTGAAAAAAAACGGGCGACGTTTTCAAGGCATTGAAAAAGTTAACTCAAGTGGAAGGTGAGCGCTGACAATAATGATTTCTGCACCACCGTGATTTAAACAATCCCTGCAAAAGAATAGAGGAATCTATACTCTTTGCTTTTGACGCTGTTAACTCAACATAGTTGGTGACGTCATTGTGTTTCGTCTTGACCTTCGTGTACCGGTTCCAACAGATTTAATATAAGAATTATTATAACACGGATCATATCACTGCAAGCCTTAGTTGTGGTAGAAAACTGTTGTTTAATACATTCAGGCTGAAGTACAAAGTTTAAACTTAGCGTGAGTATAAAGGATTAGTATTATGCGATATCACTAGCTTTAACGTCATTTAACGAAATTTAAATTATTAAGTGACATCTCTTCATATTGTAATAAATAATAAACGTACGGGCTTGCAATGGTATGTCTAATACTTCAACTATTTCTGTTTACAATAAAACCTTTCTACTCAAATGCCATCGATTAATAGATTAGAAAATAAAACATTTACTCACTTAGTGTATATTGTGTTGGGTAATAAGATTCTTATAGCAAGTGTTACAAATATTGTTATGTATTGACGTCACAATTATTTGTTTGATGTTTCTAAAATTGTCCATACAATCCTTCAGAAGTAATTTAATGTTATGTGTTTTGCGTTCTTCCTCTTGTTCAGTCATTAAAAACATGTTCAAATCATCTTGTGGTGTCTTTTACACAAACAAATACACACACAAACACACACACAAACACACACACACACACACAAACACACACATACATATATATATATATATATGTATATAATATATTTTTAGTAGGTTTCAAAATTTATTACAATCCTAAGGGTTTTAAATAAAACCAATCAGTTTTTTCTTTGCCATACTTGAGGAAAAAAGTGACCGAACCAAAATCTGAATAATGTTTATTAGAAATAGGTATTTATACTTATTTGAGAAATAAATACTGCTATAAGATTTAAAATTAATTTCCCATAGACCACTCCGGATTTTTGTGTGATTAATTAGGTGTTAATAACAATGCTTTAATCCGCCCAGTTCATATTTTCAAACATATTATTTGAAGCAAACATATAGGGTTAAGGAAACAGCTACACATGTTTCAGTTACTAAATAAATAAATAACAATAAACAATAATAAGATAAATATATCTGTCAAACGATGAGGAAATTAGTACAATTTACACTTCATTGTTTAGACTTAAAAAGACAATTAGACGATTTAATTATTCAAGGTTAATGCTAAGTCCCACAGTACTGGTATGTAAAACATTCATTAAAATATTAGAGGTATCTGCATTCGATGGAGAAATATTTATCGAATGCAGTGACATAACATTTTTTACATATTAAGAAACTTTAAAAAATGTCTTAGATCCCCGAACATATCCCGTCATGTATGAAGAGATTTTTGTATACCGTAACTCATTAACACACTAAACTAAAAATATTAGTTTTTGAAGTTTATAGGATGTCACCTATGCATATAATTTGGTACTATCTGTGAAAACGCGTATGTGCCAGCTTACAACCATGAAATATAATCGCTGCAAATGTGTCTCAATATTAAAAGTTGGTAAGGTGGTATACCTGGTCTATAATATGTCAAAATTAAAAAAGTAGGAGTTCTGCACACCACGTATTACGTAAAGCACTTCACTGAGATTGCATGCTATCAGGCATAAAGTGGACAGCTCATTTTATTAGAATGCATATGTTATATGTTTAAAATGTCCTATTGATTGTAGTTGATTTATTTATTCTGAGATTTTATCATTGCATTCTCAACGTTCGAGGATTTATAGGCATTCTAATCGTTTTATAATAGTGTATTTTAAGCTATAACGAGTGTTGGGTGCTACGTTATTCTTTATAAGAGAAACCCCTAAGTTAAAGGTTTTTAAAATCCGAATAGAATATCAAATTCACAGTTGATATTCGAATGGTGTTCATTCGAGTCGGTCATTATGATATTGGCCTTCCTGTTCAGACTGATAAAGTACGTACAATTTGTGACAATGCATAATTTGAATATGCATTGTCACAAATCCAAAATTCCATTTAATAAATCCAAAATTTCATTTGGTAAATCCAAAATTCCAGTTTTATTTCTACGAATACTTAAAAACTTTGTTATACACATATATTTTTAAACAAATTAATTTTAAGTTGGAACAGCTGCAGTGTTATAAGATATGGTCTAGCAAGTTGGCCAATGAACTTAACTGATTTATTTACGAGATAAATGTTTTAATTAGTTTTAACTGGTTCTAGCATTTTTATTTCAGTTCTTGTTGCTCAAAAATGTCTTATGAAATTTACAGTAATCGATATCTCACACGCTTGTGATGTTATGTTTATGTTATATTATTCAGATAACACTTTACACCACATTTCAACTTGTTTAGGGTCTTTATGAGACAGTTACCATATTCACTGGTCAAACTCCATAGCATGTTGGGTGAAGTATGTAGAGGTTCTCCTTTAGTGCTATAATCCGGAAGATTCATATAGGTAGTATTTTCAAAATTTGACTAATTAAAGTCAGAAAAGATTTCAAACTGTTTTAGACGTTAATTTAAAAATTACTTAAATGTCAGTGTGATATGGTTGAATAAAATTAGTACATCTAGTACTAAAATCTCTTGTCGACATTCTCCAGTCTCCATTTAAAACATGCGAAAATGCTGAGTCATGATAATTATGTTTAAAGCCGTAAAATAATTACAACTTTTAAAATCTAATGCGTTAAAATTTTGAGATAAACTAATCAGTTTTTACAGTACTATATTTGTTGTAATTAAGAATAAACACGGTGAAAATGAGCTTATTTACATGTAAAATTTTGTTAGGCTACTGTTTATATAAACTAGTACTGGCTATTTTAGGTACTAATAGTTTACACAAAACAAACTAGGTACTAAATTAAAAGTGTATATTGTTTTATTCGTTTGGCTTTACGTCCTGGTAGGAAGGAAATAAACGTTGGAATGGGTCCAATAAGTTAATACGTAATAACGTAATGTATTGTGTGGTACTCTCAACACACACGGTTTAGCTTCTGGTGTGATATTAAATCGAGGCAGAAATGAGTTATGTCGCCTAATTTGTAGTAATGACTTGTTAAGCTGAATGGTTACAAATAAATGTTTGGTAATGGCTCCAGCTTCTACTGATTATTCATCATGGTAACTGTGTCCTATCATTACAGAGTTATTACAGTGGATTAGTTCTTAAAAAAAATAATGCACTGTTTATACCAGTTTTTCACAAAGAAAGCGTGCATTCACATAATTTATAACTAATAACAGTTACTTTTTTCAAAATATTTATATTCTTATATCAAATTAAGAAATATTTAGTGCCCATTGAGATAACTAAGGGTATAGAAAAACTAGATTCATGAGATTTACAAAGTACACAAAAATAGTATAGCAATGGTTCCCAAAGTATGCGCCGCGGGGCCTTGGGGCGCCTAGAAATTCGACCAGGGGCCTAGGTTGAACGACAGTGATTAAGAAAATATTGATTGAAACATTTTGGGACATTATTTATTAGTTACTTCACGGTATGCTAAATGTTTAATTTCTTACCATTTATATATGTACTCCATAAATTAATTAAAATTGCCTTTATATTAAGACAAATAAGCTTAAACCAAAGTGATTGCTTCGTGATCGTATTAATAGCGTTATGATGAGAGACTCGCAGGGACACATGAGACGATTTCTTGGAACGTGTTGCCTTGACGCTACACATCACTCCAACCAGACAAGCCAATAAGGATGGCAGTGACTGGCAATAGTGTTGTAATAAGTAGTCTACCAACAATATAATAATAGTGTGCTTCTTGAAAAACTAGTAATAGTAAATACTACATACTTTTGCGTAATAAAAGAATACAGTATATACTTCATATTTGTACATTAGGCACACAAGTAAATATTTCACTGATCTTAATTATATAGTCACAAACCTTTATTGTTATTAATCATTGACTAAATAGAGATTAGCTGAGAGTAGTACGGACATAAAGGGGGCCTTAACTCCAAAACGTTTGGCAAACAATGGCTTACAGTAATAAAAAATATACTATAAATAGTTTTGTTAGACTGCATATAGACGGACAGAAATCTCCTTCATAATCAACTAATGGGAGAGATTATGTTCATCACTAAACTTTTATATTTATATTATTATATATATCATATATATGTATATGTATATCATTCAACAAATAAATAGGAATAGATCATTATTAAAAGTTAAAAGTTATTAGTCACATTAATAACAAGATTATTGTAGGTTTTTCTACCAATACACAAAGCAATATACTAATATATTTGTAGAGATACTCAAACTAAAATATATTTAGTTGTTATCAAAAATTATAGAATTACAATGTTTTGACGTGATATAACATTTGACAGCTTAAAATTATCTCATAAATGACATTCGTATTTATTATTTAAATCTAATTAAAATATTACTGAAACAAAATTTCATTACGTGTTAGTATGAATTCATTATCACAACCCCACAGTTGTCTAGTTAAATGGTACAACTTGTATTATATTTGGCGAAGCTATTTCTCACCCAGTGTAACAGTAGCAGCGAGTGTTGGCAATCTCGGTGCTTCAGTAATATAGGATACATCCGGTCTGACCTTTACCCTCGGTACATGTTACTCTACAACTACAGCAGTAGTAGCGAGTGTTGGCAATCTCGGTGCTTCAGTAATATAGGATACATCCGGTCTGACCTCTACCCTCGGTACATGTTACTCTACAACTACAGCAGTAGTAGCGAGTGTTGGCTCTCTCCATGCGTAAGTAATCTAGGATACATCCGGTCTGACTTCTACCCTCGGTACATGTTACTCTACAACTACAGCAGTAGTAGCGAGTGTTGGCTCTCTCCATGCGTAAGTAATCTAGGATACATCCGGTCTGACTTCTACCCTCGGTACATGTTACTCTACAACTACAGCAGTAGTAGCGAGTGTTGGCTCTCTCCATGCGTAAGTAATCTAGTTTACATCCGGTCTGACTTCTACCCTCGGTACATGTTACTCTACAACTACAGCAGTAGTAGCGAGTGTTGGCTCTCTCCATGCGTAAGTAATCTAGTTTACATCCGGTCTGACCTCTACCCTCGGTACATGTTACTCTACAACTACAGCAGTAGTAGCGAGTGTTGGCTCTCTCCATGCGTAAGTAATCTAGGATACATCCGGTCTGACTTCTACTCTCGGTACATGTTACTCTACAACTACAGCAGTAGTAGCGAGTGTTGGCTCTCTCCATGCGTAAGTAATCTAGGATACATCCGGTCTGACCTCTACCCTCGGTACATGTTACTCTACAACTACAGCAATAGTAGCAAGTGTTGGCTCTCTCTATGCGTAAGTAATCTAGTTTACATCCGGTCTGACCTCTACCCTCGGTACATGTTACTCTACAACTATAGCAATAGTAGCAAGTGTTGGCTCTCTTCATGCGTAAGTAATCTAGGATACATCCGGTCTGACCTCTACCCTCGGTACATGTTACTCTGCAACTACAGCAGTAGTAGTGAGTGTTGGCTCTCTCCATGCGTAAGTAATCTAGGATAATCTAGGATACAAATGTTGCAAATAAAGTGTAGTTTCTTCGTTTCTGAAAGTTTTTATACGACTTATTTATTAAAAGGAAACATATGTTTATATAGAAAATTTTGAGTACAGCTTGTTGTCAGTGGATTGAATTTTTCTGAAATTGTTAATTAGTTTTAAGTACTGCACAATCAATGTAGTAGGCTGGTATGATTATAGAGTTCAATTTGCTCAAATATTGGCTAATATAAGAAGACTTCCAATTAGAAACCGATTGTTGGGGACAACTAGACAAAATCTTCTCTTATATCCAGGCAAAATCACTGTAATGTTTAACAACTAGGTAGGAGTACTCTACACCACTTGTGGTATAACAGCCTTAGCTGGTGTTCGTGGTTCGTTTCTTTATTACGACATTTAGAGATAAATTTTTACACACAAGGACGAATTTTGCCAAAACCATCGTTGACAGCTAAGTAAAAACATATGAAGTTTCAAGCTGATATCTCAATTCGTTATCGTAATATCATCAGCTTTGGTAACGCAATTAGGCACAGCTTTGCTAAACATTGCAGAGGTACAATAACCCAATACCCATAAAAGAACTCTGCTTGTCTATATAGGTAAATTAATACAATGTGATATGGAAGGTCCCGATGAAGTGTAATGGAAATCTAACTTGACCAATTAAAGAAATAATATTGTTTTCTATGATTTTCTCTCTGCTAAAGCAGTTACTCACAAGACCAATGTAAACGTTTTCGTTAACGCTCAACCAAATTACATACAGTGACATCAAAATTGATGTTCCTCCTATATAAAAAATTACGCTTCATGTAATATTTCAATATTATAGCTCAGTTCCTACTCGAGATAAAGTGCGGATATACAGACATTCACAAATCAATCTTTTTCAGAACCTCAAGTCATAGGTTTCGCTAACGGTCTGCTAATTTATTGATAAAAAATTGTTTTAACCTAAATATTTTTCATTCTTTATTATAGATTTCGTCTAATAACACACTGCATATTTGTGAATTTATTACAGCTTTATATAAAAATTCGAATTTCTCAAGAAAAGTTTTACTTTAATTCTTCTGAAGAGAAAGAGAATGGTATGTATAACAAGTTTAAGGAGTAGCATTACTTTGATTTCCTTCAAAGAAATATCTGAGACTTTCCATCTTGGTTTCGATAAAACTCCTTGAACCATGTACTCAAGTAAAATATACATGTTATATAATGTAATATATCAAGCAGGCTCTAAGATATATTAATAATGTGAATTAAATCTTATTATTATGGAAATAATACAAGCTTTAAATTTAAAGCGTTTTTCAATCTTATTTGTTTCTGTTATTTCTTTCGTTGTTATCTGATTCCAAATGTTTAAAAGTTATTACATTTAATAAACCACTATATTAACGTTTACTTTCTTAGTTTTTTCTAACTTCATTTAACGGACATTTTCAAAAGTTCAATGGATTTGTTAAGTTTGGCCTTAGCAGCTGCATGTGTTCTGGAATGTAGAAAACTTAAAATTTGAATGATATCTATTCAGTATATACTACGAAAATGTTACATTGTAATATGTTACATGTAACATGTAATATTAAAAAACCCCACAGTACTTTCAATATTCCTCTATGGTCGAATTTATATCCTGCACTTTTGAGCACAATATGAATCTTCTTCAGAGTGTAGGCGACTAAAAAAAACGTGTTTAGATAGTTGTTATTGTTCAGCAACTGTATGCATAGCTTTTTAGTTCCTTCGTGAAGTTTAATAAATATTATAAAGCATCTTGGACGTACTCAACTCCCAGATAGACCAATAATTTTCTTATTTCGAATATAATTTATAACATTCACACATCAATTCAAACTCACATTGACAATGAAAAAAAATAAAAATAATCTACGCAGTTCTAGGATTAATATCTCAGTGTTTAATATCTACACAAATAAAGTACATAATATACTGTCTTAGTTTACTTATTAATGTAATATGCTGCGAAACTTTACATTATAATGTTACACTTATTCAAGGAACTAATAAGTCATTGTATATTTTATCCAAAAGCCTACTTGATATAAATATGTTTCATTTCAAACTATATTAAATAAGAAAGGTTTTTTTAAGGTGCACCGAATGGACGAAACACATGAGATTGGATATCACTGAGGTCGTAGTAATAAATACTTGATTTGCAAAATTTTAATTATGGCAATTACAACCAATAATCACAACTTTGTGTAAAAATAAAATTATATTTTGTCACTTTGTTGCCAAAATAGAATGATAATGAACTTAACTGGTGGAGTCCGTGAGTTTCGTTTTCGGTCTTGGCGGAAAATTTCACTATTCGGCCCTGGCGGATTCGGTCCTCACGGACCCACCCCTAGACTAGAAGTCAATCACATGAATACTGATAGTAGTCGAAGTTGCACTCATAATTAAAGAGCATTTTTAAACTCACCTGAAACAAAATCACGACAGTATTAACCATTTATAGAGACAACTTATAATAACCACAACATGGTCTCCTCAGAAGGAGATTACTAAAGCTATTATTTGTATTAACCTTCCACATAACAGCATCAAAGGTAAGTTACTTTACAATTTTACTTTATATTACATTCAAATAATTAGATCGTATTCTAAAAGGGATAATGTAGAATACGAAAATGTAAATTTTTTTTACGGACAAGGCGCGAGAGGTGTTACTAGGCATCAATACGTATCTTCAGTTACACAGTTCTAGAAACAAAAGATTATTACGCGTGCCAATTAAGTTTAAATCCGTTTAAAATTTTAGTTCCCTGAAAATCAGATTAATATTTTAACCAGTAAGGGGTATCATGTTTATGAAAATAATATGTATAATTTAAAATGAAACTAAATAACGGTACAAAAGAATTACCAACAACTGTTTGTGTAATATAATGCCCACATTAAATCTATAGTCAAATTACTTAATACTCATTGTTAGAGATGCTATTGCGGATCTGAGTGATTGAAGTGTGTATTACCCATCATGTAGAAGAGTAGATGAAAGCTTCTCGTATACCGTCTCTGTCTGGAGGCGAACAAAATTAATAATTCTCCAAACTTCAAAGGCATTTGTGGTATGTGTATTGAAAAATCTCCTTACATTTAATAAGCTACTTAGCAGCTATGCTTTCGTGAAATTTTAAACCGGTGCAATTATAGCGATTATATTTTTTACAATGGTTTATTTTTGTAGAACCGAAATAAATCAGACTTTAATTTAACTTTAAACACCCTAATTGTTCAGATCTATATTTAAAACTTGAAAAAGCGCTACTGCTTAACTTCAACAACCCTTATAAGCGAACATAGCATCCTCCATACCCTTATTGTACATAATAAAAACTATGACAAAGATTTGTAAAACAAAACTAAGTAATAAATCTTGACATCATTAACAATTAGGTAGAGAATACAATAATAGAACAAGTAATTGTTTAAAATTCTAATTTTATACTTTCATATACTTTTGCATATTTATTATTAATAAATAAAAAAGCTAAATTACATAAAATGCAGCATGTAAAGGACGATAAACCACGTAGTATTAATAAAAAACCAGTTTTAAAATCAATAATCTTCTTACAAAATACAGCAAATTTGAAAATATTCATATTCCTTCCGTTTATATCATTAAAGGCAGGTGGATATTGTGACAAATATAGCCTATGTACTTAACATCTTGTTTCATTATTGCCTGATTTATCTCATAATATCATCTTAGTAAGTGTAATATTTATTATTAATGTGACAGCAAGTAAATTATAAGCAATGAATTAGAGTGAAATAACACAGTTCGTTATCGAAGTACAGCACATTTTGTCCTCTGCCGGAGGTACAAAGCGGACTCTGTAAGAGGATTGATACTGTCATCTAAGATGTCTTGAAACAGCGAGCACAAAAACTTATTTCTAGAAGTAATTGTAAAAAAGTGCTTATCATCAAAACTTTTGTATTACTTGAAATTATTTCAGAAAATTTAAAATAAATTTGAATAACATTCTCTGCCTAAAATATTAATAGTAAATATCAGTATTTCCCATGATCATAAACTGTACAAAATATATTATTCTTATTTTTTCTTCTGTAAACATTGCAGTAGAGTGAAATTGGAACTTAGGTAACCTCAGTATTTTCATAATTTATTAGTACAAACTTGTAACTATACCATAGTATTACACGCCACTAATAGCGTAACAGATTTCGATAAGCAGAATATCAAGGGTACAGTTAATAAGATGATATTGGGAGATAAAACAGACAATAAAGAAACAATATGTTAAGTATATAGGCCATATTTGTCACAATATCCACCTTCCTTTAATGATATAAACGGAAGGAATATGAATATTTTCAAATTTACTGTATTTTGTAAGAAGATTGTTGATTTTAAAACTGGTTTTTTATTAATATTACGTGGTTTATCGTCCTTTACATGCTGAATGTTATGTAGTTTAGCTTTTTTATTTATTATTATTAGATTTGCACAAGTATATGAAAGTATAAAATTTTAGAATTTCACACAATTATTTGTTCTATTGTTTTATTCTGTACCTACTTCCTTTTATTTAGTTCTCTTACTTAGTTTTTTGTTTAGAATTCTTTGTCCTAGTTTTTATTATATACAATAATGATATGGAGGATGCCATGTTGGCTTATAAGGGTTGTTGGAGTTAAGCAGTACCGGTAGCGTTTTTTATATTTCTAAATATAGATATGAACAAATGAGGCTTTTTAAATTTTAATTAAAGTTTCATTTATTTAGGTTGTAGAAAAATAAACCATTGTAAAAAATAAAATCGCTATAATTCCGCCAGTTTTAAATTTTCACGAAAGCATATCTGCTAAGTAGCACAGGAAAGTTAGGGAGATTTTTCAGTACACATACCTCAAGTGTCTTTGAAGTTTGGCGAATTATTAGTTTTGCTCGCGTCCAGACAGAGACGGTATACGAGTATCTTCCATCTTCTCTTTAGTGTCTGTGTATTTTCTTTATTGTCTGTTTTATCTCCCAATATCATCTTAGTAAGTGTAATATTTATTATTAATGTATATTACTAAAATTAAGCTTTTTGATCATTTTCAAGTAAATATATTAATTCTTTTTCGAAGTATAATAAGGACGGAAACATATTTCGCTGAAACTTTTCCAGCTCCTAGAATTATAAGCTTCACTATCGTTTACCCAATAAGCTTATACAGCCTAAATCACCTGGCTTTCCTTCACATTTCTGTATTAAAGAAGTCCCTTAATCAGTGCTCATCGTTAGATCAATACTCCATGTCTGAAACTCCTTTCAAACCAATTGATGCGTACGTATGGAGAAATTATATTGGAGCCCTCAAGTAGGAGAATGGAACATATACTTAGTTTAATAGCGTTTGATTTATTATTTCTCAAGATTTTTAAATATTTTATCAACACATTTCCGTTGAGGGTTGGAAGATAGCTCGGTATATAGCCAGTATCCTAGTGAGCAAGGCATCTTTCCAGTCATTTGTAACACAATTCAAACATACAGTACAAGGCATTATTACAATTGAAAAAGTACATTTCATTCCATAGACTTGATATAGTAAATGACAACAGTGTGATTATAAATAACAAGAGTAACATCTAATAACTCGATCATATAGTTCACTATAAATTACCATTATTTTGCACCGTCTTATACATTTCGTAGTTACTTTTTAAGTAAATATTAAAAATATTTTAAAGGTATTAAGCTCTAAAGCTGTAGCAGTTCTAGAATGATTTTTACACTCAAGGAATAATGATTGAAATTCGTTAATGTACCATCACTTTTGGTCAGGACGAGAAATTCTTTTTCTACATGAGAGTATAATGAGCCGGGTCAAATTCTCGTGCCCCTTTCGGTTTTCCCGACTCTTTTGTTATAGTGCTTTATTTTGTTGTTGGTGTTTGCTCTCGTTGACTCTTCGAGGCTTTGGTGTCGTCTGCGACTGGATCGAGAGAGTAGCGACTGTGACTTCTGTTCAGACCGTTTACTAGTGAAGTTTATTTTGTTTTACCCTTTTATTTAGTTTTGGGTTTTGTTCTGCCCCAAATGTCTGGCCTAAACACGGCTGTGTCAACTGACGAGTGAGTAACTGTTCTCTATTTATATTTTACTTATATTTGTTCGTTTAGCAGGTTAACCTCAATAAGCGTGTGGTTCTGAATTTAAGTTATAGGTTCTGGGGATTCTAGTTTGTATTTATTAGTTATGTGTTATTTAGTACTTGTCTCCTTTTCTCCCAGCCTTAGGAGGCCGCTAAATTGTTTTTTTACTGACCCTTGAAACTGGCAACTTTAACTTTTCCCATTGTTTTTGTTTCTTAGGCTAACGTTTATTTGGGGGAATTTAAATTGGGATTTATGTTTTCCGGATTTAACTTTTATTCTGTCAACTCTAGGCAAACTGTTTTCACCCTGTTTCTAAGTTTAAGTTTTTAGCCTAGATAGGCCTAGAGTTTAATATAAGCCTAGATCAAAGGGTTTCTTAGGCTATCTTTTGTTTCCCTAAATTTTCAGGGGGGATTTACCTTATTATAGCTGCAGGGAGCTTTTCCCCTGCTTTTCAGAAAGTTTCAGCTAATTCGGTTCAGGAATTAACTCTACATAGTGTATTTTATAAGTTTTTCCATAATTTTAGTTTCCTTGGTAGTTGTCTTGTATTATGGTTATTATTTTTTTTTATGTACCACCAAATGTTTATATTAAGCTCTCTCTGCTTGACCCAGATGTCCCTGCTACTTTTACTAAAGGTTCCAACTCCTTTTGTGCTTGCCTTTACTTACTGTTAGTCTTTAAAGTTGAAATTCTGACCTTATCTTAATTTTTTTTTACTTGGTCATATGAGTTTCTTTTGTTTTTTTAAACCAAAGGTTTTCTAGGCTTACCTTTTGTTTTGTACTGTACTATTACTTATGTCACAGCAGTTAATTATAACTTTAACTTGTAATTTCCTGTATATTTATTGATTATAATAGTTTTATCTTCCAAATTTTTTTTTACTATTTTCTTTTTTTTCACTCTTAATTCTTAACTTTTATTCTTTTGAATTGTTTTCATGTACTCAGGGCTTCTGAAACTTGTTTATACACTTTTACTTTGTTGAAATGTTTACCTAGCAAGACAGGCTATAGAAGCACTCTGTGCTTGCAGGGTTCACGAGCTCCAGCTCCAATGTCCGCCTCTCCCATGATTCTTGGGCCGGGTCCTTACACCGGTGCCATGGCGGGCTACTAAGGTTTTCCTACCTGAGGACATTATTTCTCTGTGATACCCTGCTGTGATATTGTCTCAGTGTGCCTGTTATTTAAGTATTGTTATCCAGTTTGTTATCTAGATTTAAGTAGTTAAGTTTAGGTTAATTCTATCCTTTCAGGAACCCGCCCTGTGCCACAGGACTCCGGGTGATTTTGGCTTTTCCTGTTTGAAATTTGGCGCTCTAAATTCTATCTAACTTAAATTTATAAAGATTTTAAATTTTATCCATAAGTCTGGGTTGACCACTTATATTTTTGTTCTCCAGGTGCACCTGAGTAGGCAACCTTTCTGGGTAGTTTTGTCTGCGTTTTTTTTCCCCTTGTTTTTTTTTCTTCTCAAATATATATATATTTTCACTATGGCTGGCCATCCACGTTCTTTCTTTGCCTTTCCTTGCTCTCTCTCCGTGAGTCGGGCCCCGCTCCGCTCCAATGGGAGCACGTTCTTTGTTAAGCTAGCTTGGTACGGGCGAGCGGAAGCGGGGTGTGGCTCAGATGGTAGCAGAGCGTGGTTATGGCTTGCCAAGCGGTTTCCCGGGCTGGGAGCATGTAATGTTGAGTTTTGTGTGTTAGTTATTCCGTGTTTTATAGTATTGTATTTGTGCGGGGTTTTACTGGGTTTTTTTTTTGCCTCAGGGAAGTAGGAGCTGGGTACTCTTATTGAGCCTCGTCAGTTGGTTGCCTTTTGAGTTGAGACTACTTAAGTTTAGTAAGTTAGATTTTGTTTGTCTTGAAGTTGATATGGCCGTTTCTTTGGTGCCTGAGTATCTCCGGAAGCCGGAGCTGGTTTTTGAGGTCGTGTCTAGGGGGCAGCAGCCTCGGGAGGACGTAAAGGGGTTGAGAGCTCAGCTGAGGGCCTGTTTGAACTTAGAGAGGACATGGCAGGAATCATTTTGTTTGGAAGATAAATTAGCTAGCTGCAAGACTAGGATGGAAGAATTAGAGGATGACATTGATAGTGGGTCACTGCCTTTAACTGGGTCGGCCAAGGCTCGTTTGGGCTCCCAGATTATTCACTGGTGCGCCAGGGTGCAACTGCTTAATAAGGCTCCTGGACTCACCGCTGATATTGGTGCATGGGCCATTACTACTTCTGAAAAACTACAGTCAGCCCTGGAGAGGCTAGGTGAGGTTAGGTCCGTCAGAGAGAGAGGGTCCTCCTTTTCAGGAGCCTCCTACTCTGTCAATTTCGGATTCTCGTATTGAAATGAAATGAAATGAAATATGCCTTTATTCAAGAGGCGGAGTTAGGGCTATTTAGCCCTCTCTACCACTCAACCTCACATAATATACAGATATATATATACATATTTACATTTAATGACCTTAAAACTATAACAAATTCCATTTTAAATTTAAATTTAACCAAAATATATACTACTATGTAATAATTAAAAATCAAAATTTATCAGCTGAATATGTAGAAAATTTTCAAACAAAGATAAATTAAAACTTAAATTAACAATTTACTTTTTAAATAATTTCTTGTTATTGCTACATTCATTCTCTCAAACACACAGCCTGACCACAAGCACGCCACGAGCACCGCCATCCGCCACCCCTACAGACCGCCCAGCAACAAGTCCCTGACCCCCGCCCCAAAACGAGCCCGACCTTCTATAATACGGATATCATCAGGAAGAGAGTTCCAGAGGCGGACATGCCTGAACAGTGAACGACCTACTGAAGAAGTTCGATCGATGAACAGGAATTGAGAGTAACGTGGATCCCCTTCTCGTAGGTCGCTCACTTATATCGGAAATAAATTTGAAATTTTCGGACAGGTAAACAGGTGACTTGTTTCTGATAACTGAATGTAGAGTTGAAAGAATGTGAAGTTGGCGAAGTTGTTGAAGTTTCAGAAGTGATAGCTGTTTGAAAAATGGAGTCACATGCTCATAACGTCTGAGATTGAAAATAAATCTGATACAATAGTTTTGAGCACGTTGAAGCCTGTCCGAAAGCTCAACAGTCATGTCACTGATCACAGCGTCACAGTAGTTGAAGTGTGGCAGTATGAGAGTTTTAACCAGCATAACCTTGACACTGAATGGTAGATATAAAGCAAAACGCTTTAAACTGTGAATGCCAGCAAATACTCTATTACACGTTATCGTAACCTGGTCATTCCACTTAAGACTTGAGCTCATAGTAAGACCAAGATTTTTTAATTTGTTTTGAAAATTTAGTTCGTGGTTATTGAGTTCAAGTTTTGGTGGTGCAACGTTGAAGTCCAAACGGTCGATCAATCTTGGGTTTCCCAATACCATTGCCTGCGTTTTGTCTTCATTTAATTTCAGCCCATGTTTATTTGCCCAACAAGCAATTGATTCAATGTCTTGATTGAGTAGAACCATAAATGTGCTCAATTCATCAGGCGAACAGTGTACGTAAATTTGTAAATCATCGGCATAAAGATGAAACTTAGAGTGCCTTATAATAGATGTGACGTCATTAATATAAATTGAGAACAATAGGGGTCCAAGAACAGAGCCCTGTGGAACACCCCGTGTTACGGCTTTCCATTCAGATATTTTTTCCCTTTCTTTGACACATTGCTGTCGCCCAGTAAGATACGATTTAACCCAGTTAACACACTCATCGGAGAAACCATACTTCTTCAATTTGATGAGGAGAAGGGGGTAATAAAACACAGTCGAAGGCTTTGGAAAAAGTCAAAAAAGCAGTAAAATGGTGATTAGTCTCTTGTCCATTGCCAATCTGATATCATCGGTGATTTTAATTAGGGTTGTGGTGGTGCTGTGATTAGGCCTGAATCCAGACTGGTATTTAGATAAGATGTTATAGGTATTCAGATAAGATGAAATTTGTTGATGTACCACTCTTTCAAGGCATTTGGAGATACAAGGGAGAATACTGATTGGACGTAGGTCAGAAGGGGATTGCGGATTAGACACTTTTCTCAACGGACGAACTAGAGCATGCTTCCAGGTTAAGGGAAAGACAGAGGAATTTAAAGAATAATTGAAAATGACTACTAAAACAGGAAGGGTGATTGGCAATGTATCTTTCAGAAAGCGCAAAGGTATGTTGTCAGCCCCAACTGCGTTGCTGATCATCCTCGCGAAAGCAGCAAGCACATCAGCCTCACTCACAGGTGTGAAAGAAAACTGGCGGCCAGCAGCCTCTCGAGGAGCAGCCTCCAGCTCAGCAAAATAATCGCTAGCTGCAGATATATTAACAGGGATATTAATAAAGTAATCATTTATAATATTGAGGTCAAACGGAACAGGTGGACTGATATTGGATTTACCCACACCAAGGTCTTTAATTTTACTCCACAATGATTTAGTGGACTGAGGCTCTGAAAGTGTTGTGTGGTAAAATCTAACTTTGGCGTTACGGATTTGCTGCTGCGTGTGATTCCTAAGACGTTTATATGCCTCCCAATCTTGAGTGGATTTAGAACGTTTAGCTTTTCTGAAGGCGGAATCCCTTTGCTTTTGCAAATTTCTTATGAAATCATTCATCCATGGAGAGGGGGCTTTGGTTACTCTTTTAGTTATGATTGGGGCATGTTTATCAAATAAATTAGTAAGTAAAGCATTAAATTTGATAACCATTTTGTCTACATTATTGGCAGTGGTTACTTCATGCCAGGGTAAAGCAGCAGCATCTGTGAGAAGTGAAGCATGATCTATGTCCCTGTATCTGCGATATTTGATAATATTGGGCTTATTTTTGGGGGTATGGAGTTTATAGGCACAAAAAATGAGATCATGCTTTGAAAGTCCAGGGGCAGGAAATTGTCCGTGGTGTGCAACGTGGGTCGGGTCAGAAACAGCCATGATGTCAAGCCACGTGTCGGTTGTAGCAGTGTGATGAGTGGCCTGAAGTGGTAGCTGAGCTTGGAGGAGCTGAAGATCCTCGGGGTGTTGCTCCAGGGTGCCGAGATTCGGAATTGGTATCCTCTGCCATTTCTGCTGCAATTGGAGGTTCAAAGTCTTCGGTACATCCTGTGTTCATGGATCATGTAGGTTGTGGGACGGTTGTTGATGGCCATGATGTCTCAGGTCTATTTAGTTCAGCCTTTGCCAAGTTGTCCCACCCACTCTCACCTATACTTCAGAGCATGCCCAAGGCCGATGGATTGGAGTTAAATCACCTCCTTGCTTTTCTTCAGGAAGCTTTCAAAATTCAGGAGTTTCCTGGAATGACCGATTTGGTACTTATGGAAATTTTAGCCCCCTTTTGCTTGAGACCACTAAGTGACCGCCTACTTGACTGTCTCAAGCGATGAGCATCTTTTGATGAGTTTCATGCTCAAGTTATTGAATATTTTATACCTGGTCGTGTCATGGAGCGTTTGCGAGTTGAACGTATTTATCGACCACAGGCACCCGGAGAGACGCTTAGTCAATTTGTCGGCGAGATACGAGGGGTGGCCCAAATACTACGTCTTGACTTAAGCGAAAGGCAACTGGTGGACATTATTCTGGAGGGAATCAACCTGGAGGACCGTTGTCGTTTGGTTTTCTGCACAAGACCCACGTCCTGGGCGGATCTAGACCGTCTCTGCATTGCATCCAGAGGAGTCCAGGATGCGGATTTCCTAAGGGAGAGATTGATGGGACATCTGCCCAGTGAACCTCCTGGAAAGGTTCGGGTTTCAGCAGGGTCGGGGCAGGGGGTGCAACTCCCGCGTGGGCAACCCCCAACTTGTTTTGGTTGTAACCAGAGGGGTCACTTGAGGCGGGATTGTCCTCGGGCACGTGGGAGTTTTGGTTCCTCCTGACTAGTTGATCTTCCGGGACCTGGAACTGGACGCCTTGTTAACTCCGTCACTTCGGCAAGAAAACCTAATATTGTTAGTAATAATATAGTTGCCGGACTAAATATGCCTGGTAGCGTGATGTCTGCTAGCGTGAAGAACAGGGGTAATAAAGCCAAATCTTGTAAGGTATCCACCAATAAGGAGACCATTGCTTCCTTGGCTGCATTGGGTGTGAGAGCGGGTTGCTCGGTTTGCCCACGTGTAGATGTCCTTGTCGGAGATGTGAACCGGAAGGCCCTTGTGGATTCTGGTTCAGCACGCAGCCTGATATCTTTGCGTTTTTTCCAGGAGTTGTCAGCCTCTGGTCTCATCCGACAGGTTGAACCTAGTTCTTTAATTTGCTGGACGGCGTCTCGCTCTCCTTTGCCCATCACTCATGAAGTCCAGTTTAAAATCAAAATCCACCATTTTTCTTGGGTGTGGCGGTTTTTGGTGGCAGGGGAGTTGTGTTTTCCTTTTATCTTGGGGGCTGATTTTATTCGGAGGACTGGCATGATTTTGGACTTGGGCAATGGCCGGTGTTTCTTTCGCTTTTCTCGGCGGGTGTCAATACCTTTTTCGGATGAATATTCTCATGGGGCTGCCGCAGTCGAAGTGGAGGGAGATAGGGTTTCCATTCCTGATCCGTTGGGGCATCTGATCGTGGAGCAGGCTGAGGCTATAAGGGACATTTGTTGCCGCTTCCCAGATGTACTTACACCAAAACTGGGCGTTACGAAGCTTCTTGAGTACGAGATTCGCCTCACTGATACCCGCCCGGTTCGTTCTCACCCCTACAAACTTGCTCCACCTAAAATGGAAACGCTGAGGAGCATCATTAATGAACTTCTAGAGAATGGAGTTATCGAACCTTCTTGCTCAGGTTATGCCAGTCCCGCTTTCCTGGTCCCTAAGCCAAATGGTAAGTCCAGAATGGTCCTGGACTATAGAAAGCTTAATTCCCAGATTGAGATTGACTCGGTACCTCTCCCCGATCTACATTCGGCATTTGATTGGTGCGGTAAGGCCAAATTTTTCTCCATATTTGACCTTAACCAGGCTTACCACCAGATACCTTTGAAGCCTGAATCTCGTCCTCTCACTGCGTTCTGTGTTCCCTGGAATTTATATCAGTTTACCCGTGTTCCAATGGGCTTAGCTGTGGGAGCTCAAACTCTTACCCGACTATTAGACTCTATTTTCCATGACGTCAAGTTTAAATTTGTATTTAACTATTTGGATGATCTTCTTGTATACAGTGAGAGCTTTGAAGAACATTTGACCCATCTGGAGGAAAGTTTTATTTAGGTTGCGTGGTGCTGGCCTTACCGTCAACCCGGAAAAGGTGAGTTTCGCCCAAAGTGAGATTTCTTTTCTGGGTCACCTTATTTCCACCCGGGGCGTCTGCATAGATCCAGCTCGGACCCAGGCGATCAGGGATTTTCCTCCTCCCAAAGATGCAAAGGGAGTTGCACGTTTCGTGGGAATGATAAATTTTTACAGGCGTTTCATACCCAATATTGCAGAGTTGGCCGCTCCTCTTAATCTGCTTCGCAAGAAGGGTGCTAAGTTTGAATGGGGTGAAACACAGCAGGACGTCCTTTCAATTGTTGAAAGAAGCTGTTATGCAGCCTCCTGTGTTGGCTATGCCGGATTTTGGTCGAAAAATTCGTGTTACAAACTGATGCGTCCTCCTTGGCTATTGCGGCGGTGTTGTCTCAGGAGGTGGATGGCGTCAGGCAGCCAATTGCTTATGCTTCACGCACATTGACACCCTGTGAAAAAAAGAGTTCGTCTGTTTATGAGCTGGAGTGTTTGGCTGTTGTGTTCGGGATAAATAAATTTCGAAGGTTTTTAGAACATAAAGAGTTTCTCCTTGAAACCGACAACCAGGCACTATCTTGGCTCCTCGCTCATCCTCGTCAGCTTGGGAAAATTGGTCGTTGGGTCGTTCAAATATCTTCCCTTAAATTTACTGTGCAACATGTGCGTGGCACGCAAAATATCATTGCCGATACGCTTTCTAGGATGTACCATACTCCCGGCGACCAACTTCAGGATTTGGAGCCGGTATGTGGGGCTGTGCTGCTTGACTGTCCTCTGGCCTTTTCGGATATCCTCCCTCATCAACTAAATGATCCCGAGCTGGCCAATATTATCTGTGAGCTTCAAGGAGGAGGTGCCCACCCCCCGTACTTTCTGTCCCAAGGTACCCTTTGCTGTCGAGCTAGGCAGCGGGGAAAGCCCAAATTAGTGCTGCCAAGTCTTCTTGTACCGATGGTTTTTCATTATTTCCATACTTCTCCCGTGGGCGGTCATTTAGGTATACATAAAACCATCGCGAAGATTAGGGACCTCTTCATTTGGAAGGGTATGGATCGGGACATTGCGGCTCGAGTACGGTCATGTCAACTGTGCTCGTTAAGCAAGCCCGCCCAGAACACTAAGCTGGGTCTGTTGTCATCTGAAGTGGCGGAGAGACCTCTGGAGAAGCTTTTCATCGACTACGTTGGGGCTTTCCCTCGTAGCAAGTCAGGTAATAAGTTTCCTGCTTGTCTGTGTAGATGCTTTCTCCAAGTTCGTCTGGTTGTTTCGGTTACGAAGCGCCACAGCTCAGCTCACGACTAAGGTGCTCCGTACAAATCTTTTCCAACATTTCGGAATTCCCGCCACTATAGTATCCGATAATGGAACTCAGTTTTTGTCCAATGAATTCAAGAGAATGTGCTTTGGGCACGGTATCCGTCATGTGACGACTTCGCCTTACTACCCACAGCCCTCCCACGCAGAGCGTTTTAACCGTAATCTGCGATCAGCCCTCATCGCTTTCCATGCTAAAAATCACGAGACATGGGACCAAGAACTCCCTTGGATTCAATTTGCTTTTAACACAGCTGTTCATGAAAGTCACAAGGCGGTGCCCTTCGAGTTGTTGTTTGGGTTTCCACCCAACAACCCTTTGGCTAATATTTGGAGGATTGGGGACCTTCTGCCACCGCCTGGTACTCCTGATGTTGCTAGCACTTGGGCAGCTGCCCGGCGAAATCTTTTCAGGGCTAGGGAATTGCTGAGGAGGAAGTATAACAAGGGGCGTGTGGCTAACCCTTTCCGAGAGGGGGAACTTGTATATTGTAGAGCTCATCCGACCAGTTCGGCCGTGGACAAAAGGGCTGCAAAGTTGTCTTATCGGTGGACAGGACCCCACCGTATCTTTAGGTTTCTGACTCCGGTGACGGCTCTGTTGGGAGATCCCCAAACCGGCAAGGTTTATCGAAAGGCACATATTTCTCATCTAAAGCCTTGCCGGGGAATTCCTTAACTGGGGAGAGCTTCTTGAGTTTCCTTGTTGGAGAGGGGAGTCTCCCTTTTGGGGGGGGGGGTGTCTGAGCCGGGTCAAATTCTCGTGCCCCTTTCGGTTTTCCCGACTCTTTTGTTATAGTGCTTTATTTTGTTGTTGGTGTTTGCTCTCGTTGACTCTTCGAGGCTTTGGTGTCGTCTGCGACTGGATCGAGAGAGTAGCGACTGTGACTTCTGTTCAGACCGTTTACTAGTGAAGTTTATTTTGTTTTACATTATAAAACCCTTTTAATTTAGTTTTGGGTTTTGTTCTGCCCCAAATGTCTGGCTAAACACGGCTGTGTCAACTGACGAGTGAGTAACTGTTCTCTATTTATATTTTACTTATATTTGTTCGTTTAGCAGGTTAACCTCAATAAGCGTGTGGTTCTGAATTTAAGTTATAGGTTCTGGGGATTCTAGTTTGTATTTATTAGTTATGTGTTATTTAGTACTTGTCTCCTTTTCTCCCAGCCTTAGGAGGCCGCTAAATTGTTTTTTTACTGACCCTTGAAACTGGCAACTTTAACTTTTCCCATTGTTTTTGTTTCTTAGGCTAACGTTTATTTGGGGGAATTTAAATTGGGATTTATGTTTTCCGGATTTAACTTTTATTCTGTCAACTCTAGGCAAACTGTTTTCACCCTGTTTCTAAGTTTAAGTTTTTAGCCTAGATAGGCCTAGAGTTTAATATAAGCCTAGATCAAAGGGTTTCTTAGGCTATCTTTTGTTTCCCTAAATTTTCAGGGGGGATTTACCTTATTATAGCTGCAGGGAGCTTTTCCCCTGCTTTTCAGAAAGTTTCAGCTAATTCGGTTCAGGAATTAACTCTACATAGTGTATTTTATAAGTTTTTCCATAATTTTAGTTTCCTTGGTAGTTGTCTTGTATTATGGTTATTATTTTTTTTTTATGTACCACCAAATGTTTATATTAAGCTCTCTCTGCTTGACCCAGATGTCCCTGCTACTTTTACTAAAGGTTCCAACTCCTTTTGTGCTTGCCTTTACTTACTGTTAGTCTTTAAAGTTGAAAT
Source organism: Homalodisca vitripennis (assembly GCF_021130785.1). Lineage (NCBI taxonomy): Eukaryota > Metazoa > Arthropoda > Insecta > Hemiptera > Cicadellidae > Homalodisca > Homalodisca vitripennis. Next base: position 52,104 of record NW_025777275.1, read on the forward strand.
TCTGACCTTATCTTAATTTTTTTTTACTTGGTCATATGAGTTTCTTTTGTTTTTTTAAACCAAAGGTTTTCTAGGCTTACCTTTTGTTTTGTACTGTACTATTACTTATGTCACAGCAGTTAATTATAACTTTAACTTGTAATTTCCTGTATATTTATTGATTATAATAGTTTTATCTTCCAAATTTTTTTTACTATTTTCTTTTTTTTTCACTCTTAATTCTTAACTTTTATTCTTTTGAATTGTTTTCATGTACTCAGGGCTTCTGAAACTTGTTTATACACTTTTACTTTGTTGAAATGTTTACCTAGCAAGACAGGCTATAGAAGCACTCTGTGCTTGCAGGGTTCACGAGCTCCAGCTCCAATGTCCGCCTCTCCCATGATTCTTGGGCCGGGTCCTTACACCGGTGCCATGGCGGGCTACTAAGGTTTTCCTACCTGAGGACATTATTTCTCTGTGATACCCTGCTGTGATATTGTCTCAGTGTGCCTGTTATTTAAGTATTGTTATCCAGTTTGTTATCTAGATTTAAGTAGTTAAGTTTAGGTTAATTCTATCCTTTCAGGAACCCGCCCTGTGCCACAGGACTCCGGGTGATTTTGGCTTTTCCTGTTTGAAATTTGGCGCTCTAAATTCTATCTAACTTAAATTTATAAAGATTTTAAATTTTATCCATAAGTCTGGGTTGACCACTTATATTTTTGTTCTCCAGGTGCACCTGAGTAGGCAACCTTTCTGGGTAGTTTTGTCTGCGTTTTTCCCCTTGTTTTTTTTTCTTCTCAAATATATATATATATATATATATATATATATATATATATATATATATATATATTTTCACTATGGCTGGCCATCCACGTTCTTTCTTTGCCTTTCCTTGCTCTCTCTCCGTGAGTCGGGCCCCGCTCCGCTCCAATGGGAGCACGTTCTTTGTTAAGCTAGCTTGGTACGGGCGAGCGGAAGCGGGGTGTGGCTCAATAAATACGGTAATTGAGCTTTCTTAATTTGTATTTACAATAGCAATTAAAAAATGTATGAAGATACATTAATAATATTTAATTATTTTAGAATACAAGCGGGCCATGTTGTAATGTGGTTAATAATTGTCTACAATACTAATAGTCTTCATATCGTCTCTGATACCTGATTTTACACCGTACCAGCTTACCACCACAGGGATCAGGGTTCGAATCCCGGTTAGGGCATGGGATTTTCGTTAACAATAATTAAAATTTCATATTGACCACACAGACATATATTTATCCTTATATTGACTGATTACATGGTTGATTATTGCACATATCACGATAAAACTAAAGAGATAGTGCCAAGATAGACGGACTGACCACAAAATCAGTAGAGCTCTTTAAGCTGTCCCCGATGTTCTGTGTGTTGTTATTTTTATATACGTAGGTTTGCGTTATTTTTTGTAAGCTTTGCCCATATACGAGCTCTTCTGGTTCAAATGAATTATATTTGTAATGTCGATGTAGAGTTTGTCTTGTTGCCACGATCAAAACATTTGTCAAACTTTTATGTTTATAGCCATTGCACACGTACATGTACTTTATTATAAAGTTGTCCAAACCTCAAACTTTAAGTTTCACCACAAATTTATTTTAAAGTCAAATATGCATAATAACTTAGCGCCTTTCAATAGTGTTTGGTTATTTAACATAGTAAGTGTCTCGTAATTGTAGTTCATAATTTGTAGGTGCTTTTCAAACTTTTATCTTTTGCAGTGTGGCCTGGTGGCGAGTTACATCAATGAGCATAGCATATAAACCTTCTCCGTGAAAAAACGTATACTTAAAAATTTTTATAATGGTCGGTCAAATAGTTTTACGAATTTAAAATGGTCATACACACCAACATCCATTTATATATATATATATATATATATATATATATATATATATATATATATATATATATATATATATATATATATACCTATATATACCTATATAGGATATGGAAATACCTTATTTTGTTAATTAATATATTGGTTTGTTTGAAAGATCGAGAGTACAGTTTTAAACTGTAATGAGAAACATACAATATCGTTTATACACTGAAAATGTTAAAACACAGATATTACAGAATATGGGAATCAACAGTGATGAATGTTATCAACATACATTACAATAATAACTGGTCGAATAAACAAGCATTAGCTCCATCACACTAATTACCATTGTTAGTTCCATTTGTCAATATTACTTCCATAAAACAAAAACCAAACAAACCATACTATCTAATAATAAACTAGTACAATAACTGTGAACTGAAATTTCAAATAAACTTTATTGCATAAGACATATTAAATACCTTGTGTCAGAATAATACCCCCTCGATTAATTAATAATAAGTTATTGTATTTCAACTTTTTTTTTCTTCAAGGGTAGGGAGAAATCTCTACCTGTACCTGGAGGATACCGCCTATCCTTGACGGTTCCCCCAGGCATGTGAGGTTCTCACCCACTAAAACCCCTACCCTATGATCTTAATCCTACTATAGAACCACTAGTCGGTATTAATTCAGCTCTTGCAGGGTCTTTTAGCTTTCATTTAAATCATTGCTTCAATTTTAGGTCGGTTTATTTAATTGGCCTGTCTCTGGCTCTACGTGTCATGATTTTCTTAATCATTCGAGATTCGTCCTCCCATACCCCCTCACTATTACCCCAAAAATTATTGGATATTTAAATAAAATTTTTATTTATACAACTATATCTAAATTAACGGAGGTTTTTGGAAATTACAAAAACTTTTTTAGCAATGTATCACGCACTGACCTCTTTTAAAGAACAAAATCTCGAATAGTCATAGTACTTTCAGATCCCAGAATGTGACTGCTTGGAATAATATTTTTTTTTAAAATATATAACAATTTTGTGCAATCATATCAATATAACAATAAAAACTAAAGATCATATACAAACAAGGGAACTTCCTGAGGGGGGTTTAAAATTATTGGATGTAGCTTTATTGGCGCTAATAAATGTTATCCTCAAAGCACTGTACGAGTCCATACAGCTTAATATAAGTACTTCTTTCTATTGCCTTGTGAAATAAATTATCTACCACGTTTGAAATGTTATGAGTGTGTATTCAGATGTGTGTACCTACATCACTACACCTAAAATCAGTCGTATAAATGATAAACAATAGGAGTTCAAGTATAGAGCCCTGAGGCATGATGATTTGGTACGATTTTTGTTCTCAAATCATAGCACAACAAATCAATTTCAAATTATATTAGTACAGTAACAAATATTAAAGAGAATTTTCATTTTTTTCTATATTCACCTACCAATGAGCATATAGAATACCATGTTAAGAATAGTTTGAAAGATTTATAAGTGAATGAGTCTGTTAGAGTAGGAGGGTTTGTGATTCAAACTCTCTCAATTCTAAGAGAGCTAGGTAAAATGTGTGTTATTTCAAATCAATTCCTATCGTAGACTGAGGATAGAGTTAAGAATAGTTTGAAAGATTAATAAGTGAATGAGTCTGTTAGAGTAGGAGGGTTTGTGATTCAAACTCTCTCAATTCTAAGAGAGCTAGGTAAAATTTGTGTTATTTCAAATCAATTCCTATGGTAGACTGAGAATAGAGTTAAGAATAGTTTGAAAGATTAATAAGTGAATGAGTCTGTTAGAGTAGGAGGGTTTGTGATTCAAACTCCCTCAATTCTAAGAGTGTTTGGTAAGATTTGTGTTATCTCAAATCAATTCCTATCTGGATAGAGAAGCACTTTCCAGCTAAAACTGTATATCTCAAGATTTTGTTCCCACAGTTTGCGTCGCGCCAACCGGAAATCTTGGACAATATCCATAAGAGTTATATTGTAATTTAAATTAAAATTATGTTGCTGCAATATTATTGTATTACTTTTTTCAATCTGTAACTGGTATGAATTTGATGGAAAGAATGTCATATAGGTCCGTTTCTGTTCTAATTTAGAAATACTTCCTTTCAAAAACATTTATCTTAAAAAAAAAACTATTATATGAAAGGTTATTGAAACCCCAACATACTTAGTTTAATGAAACTGTCTAACTTAGTAGTGGTGCATATACTACAAACATACACATATAGTATATATCAAACAAATCCAACCGTGGGTAGAACGGTGCATGACGAGGTGGATTACTACCTCACAATGTTTTTGAGTGGTCACGCCTACTTCCGGTCGTACCTACACCGAATGGGCAAGGCCGTTTCGCCCGGATTGAATTTATTTTTCAGGCGTTCCCGTCGACGCAGAAAAAACTTTCTTCCGCTGCCAGCTGTTTTCAGAGTAATAAGGCTACACTAAAAAATTAAAGTATTTTATACAATTTTTAATTTTCAAAACAATTTTAAGGAAAAAAAAAACAATAATGTTGTTTCTTGTTACAGAATTAGAAGCAATTCTTATGCACATATTCCCTTACAACCAAACGTAATATACGTAATAGTATTAAAAAAGTATTCTCACAATTCATTGTGGTCGCATACAAACTAATATTATATTTTAAATAACATTTTATTACAACAAATTGAAATTTTTTTCCACTGCTACAAACAAATATTATTGGTGCCGGAACAGACTATTATATGGTATTGTTGGTTACTATTGATCTGAAAACCTTTTTAAACTTTTTACACACTCATTTCACATAAACATTAACAATATTTCTAAATTGTTATAGTGTTGATTTTGCAAAATGTTTTTTTCTAATATTTCTCGCGTTTCATTAAAAACAGATTTTCTCAAGAAGGTGTTAACAAATTTTTAATCTGTCTAATACAAATAAATAATCAACTATATACAAAGTATAATAAAACACTTGTGAATCGTTATTTAATATTGTTTTGGAAAACAGAAACTCCATTCACTATTGTATATTATTGTAACATTCTAATATATTTCCGATATATAAAAACATACGAGTTTTTTAACTGAGAAGTATCGGATTTCTCTAGTCAATATGTAACAGTAGAACCTACGCGTCCTAACAACATTAAATCTGCGGTATATCCAGAGAACGTTATTGTTGATTCTCGGAAACTGATGTGCCCACAATACACCTCAATACACTCTGGGTTATTGTGTCGGCATTGTGGTGAGAGCTCAATGCTGGGATTTTAGAGTAAAAATGATACACCACACATATTATTGTTTAGAAACAGTACAAATATTACACTAGTTATGGAAAATGAATTGCTTATTTTCTGAATGGGTAATATTGTTTATTGAGATGAACAGCTTGACATAATTTTATAATATGAAACGCTATACGCTATAATATAACGCTATAATAACGTTATAATATAATTAATATGCTACTCATGTTCGCACTACGACTATTTACATTTAAAATGTTTTACGAGACGTTCATGTTTGACATTAGACGTTAATTTAAACCTTTATGATCATCTAATTGTAGTTCACATCCATTGCGTGGTCCTGAAAATGGAGTGATTTTAAAAAAAATGTTTGTTCTCTAATTCAAATTTTATTGAAGAATTAATTTTCTAGTAGACAGTAATTATTACGAACAAGATAAAACCTGTTAAAATGCCAGATCAGGTAAGGACATGTTCGCAGCTTGACGCGTTGTGGCACGCTCATCCACCCGCACATGCGCACCAACTCCAACAGACGGAGCGACCATCTAAGTCTTCGAGTTATGATAAAAACGTTAAGATATAAGGAATTCCGATATCTTACCTTTAATTGCTACTGGTGGATATTATATGAACTGTTATTCGCAAAAGGAAAGGATTATATAATGTGTTCCTTATTAAGTACTGAATACCTAATTCTGTTGTCTACCTTTACTTAACGTTCGTTTTACGAATCAAACACATGCACATTGTTCTGGTTGTTACTGTACTCTTACTTCTCTTACTGACTTACTTAACCTATGTTCGTGTAAGGTGGATTTAACGTTTAAGAAATTTTAAGGTGTATTTTTACATGTCTCACGAAACTTATGTTCGTGTGGTAAGGACCTTGAATAAAAATATTGTTATCGTGTTCTTTTACTTATTTACTATATTACTTAACCTTTGTTCTTATGATATGGACCTAATAAATAAAATCATGTTCTTGAAATTCTTTATTTGCTTTCTACATTAACCTACTATCGTGCAATATAAACTTAACACATCAAGTATTTGTCTTATTCTCATTTTACTTGTCTTACTGACTTACTTAGCCTTTTTGTGCAAAGCTGATTTAAAATGTATTTTGATATTCTTAACTTTACGTACTATCTGCATTAACACGTACTGTACGTTATCAAGCAATGTGTACCTAACTCTAACTATTGTTCATAATGTATTTATTACTTAAGTAAAATATTTAAGTAATCTACCTATATGTGAACGGTTGAGATAGCTTTTATTGACAAAAAAATAAGTAAGTAGAGTAGTTTAGATTTTGGTAGAATCCATTTTCTACGATAAGTAATAAAATAAATTTTTAATATGGTACCATTGGGTAAAAATGCTTAATTTCTTAAAGACTATTCAGAAAATAATAATATATTAAACACTTTAATTTTAAAACCGTCTTTTGTGATACTAATATATCTGAACCCTACCACAAATTTTAGACCCTCAGATCGAACCTATGTTTGATGGAAGTCATCCTGGTTACACAATACAAGCTTAATTCATTACATTACAATTCATGTAATATAATACATTCATAATAGTAACGGGTGTTTTTGAAAAAATACACGTCAAGCCTTATTTCTATAATTAAAACTAAATTTTTTCATGATTGGATGTTATAATTTTTATTAATTTTAAATATCATTAGCTGAAAGTTTCCCACAATGGCAGCAGGAAAATTGTAACTAAATCAGTTTGCAAACAATTGCGCACGCACTTATGACACTTTAAAGTGTGACTTAACAACACATGGTGTGTCGTACTCTATCTTCTACTGTATGTAGACAATCTCCAGAGAAGCAAGAAGCTAACATAGACAGAATACATTACCCGATATGAAGTTCAAAGTGCCCTTGTTTCTTAAACGTAGGGAACTTCCATATTTTTTGGATATATTAGAATAGAATGGAATTCATTTATTCACTAATAATACATGCATTTGAGCCCGCTAAGTTAGAACTTGTAAGGGGGGTCCGCTAATACTAGATTTTTTATATTCTAGTGGAAAAATACATACAATTTATTACTATACAACGTAAGTGCTAGAAAAGTACAATCTATGCAGTCTACTAGTGGCTCAAGTGGGCCAATCCATGAAAACAATCAAAAAGAAGCTACTGATGTGTACATCTTAACTGCTGTCACCATTAAAAACTACCCTAACACCACCTGAAAATCGTAGCAGTGTTATATTGTAGTTCTAAATAGTTTTTTTACCTTACATAATTTTACTTATATTGATTTCATATAATAATCATGTGAGGGTATACAGTATGCAGTGTGCACGGTCTCCGGTCTCTCCCACAAATACAACTTAAACAAATTTAAAAATATATATAACGAAACCTACAAGAATAAATAAACAAAACAGTCACATAAATTAATTTGAGACATGTTCATTATCCAGTACATAATGGATAGATTTTATCTTGACTACTTTGAAACAATAGTTCATTAATATTATAAACAATAAATCTGTTAAAACTCTGTGGATCCAAGTAACTAAATTAACGCTAAGATGAGTTCTTTTTAAACAAAAGTAATTGTTACAGACCACCCGAGCTACGGTTTGTTCTATCAGTAAACCGCAGCTCAAAGATATCCAAATATTTATAGGTATGCAATAATAAGCACACTTTTGCATCTGATTGAAATGATACATTTTTGTTCGTCAGTTGTTGCACATTATATTTTTATTAAGCCCTGGATTCTTTATATATTTAAAATATAATATTTGACTCGTCTTAAAGTAAAAAAGGTTCTAAGTCTCTTGTAAGATTAGCGCTTTAAGGCTAAGAATCATATTTAATGAGCTGATGCTCCCCCAGTTTCCCTACTAATCATTAAATATATAAAACTTGTCTTTAAGGTGGAGATCATTGATTATTGCTATGTCGATCACCAGGTTTATCGAGATAAATAAATGTGCATTATGAACTTTTTTCCTAGGCCACGCTTTGTTATCTTGGCCAGAGACATTGCAGTACAAGGAATATAATGTAGACCTTTTTATTTAGTCGATACTTTACGTTTAGATCCCCACCACAACTTATGTTACCATCGATTTCCTTCTTTCTTCAGATAAACTGCTTTTTTGTATTTTTAAAAAACTACGTCATGCATACACAGTCAAAGTTACAATTCAATGATACTCGTCCATTTAGAATTTTTGTGCCTGAAGAAAATTTTGGCAACTGTATTCAACTGCAAATGTGGTTTCACTGAAAAGTAAAGGGATAGGAATATCGTAGCATAGACAAAGATCCCTTCCAAAATATGAAAAGCTATTGTAGATAGACTCTGTTATACCAGAGAAGTACATGTATTTTACCCTTAAACAAGCAGAATAAGACTCTGAGCAATGGACGTTGAAATATTTTAGGGATAATTAATTACATCTTCCCAAGGAGCCAGAAGTCCCTCTGCTCCTTATATGTATTTTTCAACGTTACCAATACTTTATTTTGGTATTGGATAGTATTATTTTATGTCCTAACACTTTAAAATTAAAATAATACTTATTTAACAGTTTTATTAGGGTGCAGTCCGATCATTGCTTTTGTTTACAGGGCAATCAGACGTTCCAATTACAATAAGAGCGATAAGCAATCAGAGCTCTGACAGCTTTGACGATCCTGATCCTTCACCACTGACCTCAAAACGGCCCATTTACAATCAACTCCAGTGGGGTTTTACCTGTATCCGCTTAGAGACTTTGGATTGAAGTTCAAATTATTCAAGAATTCAAAAATTAAAGAACAATTATTTCCTTTCCAAAGTTATTGTTATCAAACCAACCAACCTATTTTATACTGTTGTTATAAATTAAATTACCTCATATTAATAAAACCATTTAAATATCATTGTATTAAACTTTAGCAATATTTAACATTGAATAAATTTAGATAATATGTAAAATATAATATTTTAAATACAAAAGAATTTGTATTTGTTATAGATGGAGAACTTCATAAAAGCAGAATTTTAATAGGTAAGCTTATTTTTTTAATATTTACAGGTATTATAATTACATATAATCTAGGGTAATATACTGTAACTGTACTTCTCAAACTCTCTCTCCTTCATTAGTTGATTATTTCCTTCTGAGTAGAATTTACATCTTGGGTTACTAATTGATATGAACGTTTCAAATTCGGTTTTAAGGCCGATCTGACATAGTGTAGTTATGCACTAATTAATAGTTCAATGTTCGCCAACAACCACCCAGTTCGTAAACAAGTAGACTTAATTTTCTAGCAGTGAAAAATTTGGGATTCAAACATAATTTGCTGAATTTTAAAAGTGACATTCAATCTTTCTTATAACAAAAATGGATTATTTTAACAGCAGAACACTGAAGTTTCTGTAGAACAGAAAAACTTTATATATTAAAAAGTATAAAAGTTATAAAAAATAGTAGCAACCACTGAAAAAATACTTAAGGTAGGAATATAGGAAATTGCATTAACCGGTTATAATCCAAGAGACGAGATAAGATTTACACCGTACCTATACAAGGACTCATAAAGAAAATAAAATCATTTTCAGCCAAGCTAATTTTAGTGGAAGTAGAAATGAGAGGGTTTTAATAGTCTTAATAATAAATGATGATATTTTTCCTGACTTCATATTTTTCTTAGGTTGACATACTTCAAGGCAACGTCTGGTACAACATGATACGTTATAAAAAGCTGTAACATTTTGTCATGGAACATGTTGTATTAGAACTCAAATTGCAAACAATAACGATTTTAGAATTCCTTACATGCAATTGACGCGTACGACTTCTGTAATACCGATTAAATATCTAAAATTCCATTTTACCTTTTAACTGTTTTCATTTATTTTATTTATCCTAATAATTAACAAGATTTTGCTTTTATTGCCAAATTTAAAACATGGAAATCTTTTTTGCTTTTTCTCGTACGTTCTAAGATGAGGTGTACAAAGATTACAATGCTTAATTTTTAATAACAGCACAATGTTTTCATTAAGTAAGAGAAGAACATGTATTGTCCCTGCAAATAAACTATTGTCTGTTGAGAACGGGGTTTTAATACAATATTAAAGAGCTCATTACAAATATTATATACTGAAAAGTACTTCCTAAGATGAATTAGAAAGTTCGAAATTGCCACAGCGGATCTATGAAGGATTTTATAATAATATAATTTTAGAGATGTAGCCTCGAAAAGTGTTTTATAAATATAAATAACATAATATGAATAAACCTTTAACACTTTTAAAGTTTTATTTTTCTTACGATGTACATTTCGAAATCATTGATTTCATCTTCAGGTACGATATTTTGCACCTGAAGATAAAATCACTGATTTCGAAATGTACATCGTAAGAAAAATAAAAGTTTAAAAAGTGTTAAAGGTTTATTCATATTATGTTATTTATAAATTTAATTTTACAACTTAATAATGTAATGTGTCCAAAATTTTCTTTAATTATACTTTTGCTCTAGTTTTCCAGTTGCTAAATGTTTTATTGCTTGGTACGCTATTACAACAAAATATTACAACGCAGGAATATTTAAAATTAACAATTATTTTAATAACAAACATTATTTAAGATAGAGTAATATTAAGGAATATGTTAATAATAACAATGTTTTAATTTGTTTTTTTTTATGTTTTTTATTGCTTCGTTTAAAATATTATTTATTTTTCAGAAGATTCGCAAGGGAGCATTAACGGAAACAGCCTATCATTACGTAATTACATCGTTAAAGACTTTAACAATTTACGTACAAGTAAAAGTTGAATATTTATATTGTATTCTAATTGTTAGCTTTTCGTCACAAATATTTATGAAGTTAGTATTTTCACTTATTTATTATGCTCAACATTTGAACTTTTCCTCCGCATAATTGGTAATTATCATATTATCAGCTGGGGCGGAAAAAATACGAGTTTTTGCGTTAAAAACTTATTGGAATCGTCATATAGAACAAAAAAGTATAAGGTTTGATGGGGTGGAAATGAGAAATAACAAAGTTCTAGAAAATGAAAAATGAAAATAACTTTTCAGTAATATCTCCATGTTATACATCCACGTCTAGCGTCACGTGACCTTTTGTGGCCAATGATTGAACCTCGTGATGACGTCATCGGTTGCGCCGCCATCTTTGCAAACGTAAATGAAAAATAATACAAAAATGAGCAGAATTTTTATCAAAATAAATAATGTTTTTCTTAATTTCGTGAAAAAAACTAATTACGAGTGCCTCCGGCCATCAGTCAATAAAAGAAAAACATCCCTCGAGATAGTACCTATCAGTAAAATATAAAATACTAGAGGGGCTGATCAAAAAATATAAATTGAAATGTGATGCAAAGGCAATTTCCAAAATTTGGAATGTTTAAGTTATATATGCACTTATGGTAAAAATTGCATTAAACTTAAATAACCAAGAAGTGTTTATAATATAAATTTAAAAAGTATTATTTTAGGGGTTCTTAATTTCTTTATTTACATACTGAAGGCTATATAAGGATTTTATCTTTAACTATGTTTATGTTGTTTGGTAACGCTATTTTTTATGTATTTAGGATTTTTCAAACATTGGCTAGTTTTATTTGCATTACAATGTAGTGCGATACGGTTATGTAGGATATAAATAGGATTTCAATGACAGGTAGGGCAGGCGGAGCGAATGAGGCACGTGTGTATTATAAGATGAGTGATTCGTTAAATGTTTTGAATGAGTTTAGGAATGTGGAATGTCTGGAGTGTGAGAGTGTAAGTGTGATGGATAGTATTTTTTCAAATAAGTTTTGTTTTGGTAATTTTTTAAAAATGTTTCATTTAAAATATAAGGAGCTATAACAAAAATTTCGAAGATTTGTTGGTAGTTTTAAGTACAATCAAAACTGAGTTTGATATTATAGTTTTAACAGAAACGTGGTTATGTTCAGAGGATCGTGATTTGGTAGAGCTTCAGGGGTTTGATACTTTTTGTAATAAAAATAAAAGGAATCAGAATGACGGGGTTATCTGCTATGTTAGTTCTAAGTTAAATGTATCTATGTCAGAAGTTGGTTTGCATAGTGCTACTAGTTTGTGTTTAGACATGTCGCTTGGTAGAGAGAAGTTTTTCTGTGCTTGCTGTCTATCGCAGTCCTTCTACAGATAGGGACCTTGAACTCTTTATCAGTGACCTTGAACAATACTATGAAGGCCGGTCAAGGGACTGTGTGCACTGGTTGATAGGAGATATCAACTGTTGTATTTTGGAAGATAACAGAACACTTGTATCAGAGCACTATTTAGACGTTCTGTATGGGGCTGGGTTTACTCCTTGTATAACAAAAGCAACTCGGGTCACGCCACAGACAAATACATGTATAGATCATATTTTTGTTAATTTAAAAGTAACCGACAATGTTTCTTCACTGGTTGTTGACACCGGGGTAACTGATCACTATGCTACAGCTGTGGAATGGAAGGTTTCGGTTGGTAAAAATAAATCTAAAAATAATTTTAAAAATATAAAATTTATTAATAAATTTGAAGTAAAACATCTCCTTTTAAAACAAAACTGGGAAACTGTTCTCAATTCAACTAATGCAAATGAATGCTCTTCTACGTTCGTCAAAAAAAATCAAAAATATAATAGACTCTGCCACTCAAGTTAAAAAGTACAGTAATAAGCTTGTTAAAATTAAGCCGTGGATAACTCTGGGCTTGATTAAGTCAATTAGGCACAGAGATAAAATTAGTAAAACAATTAAGAAGCAACCTTTCAACGGAAATCTGATCAACTATTACAAAAATTATAGAAATCTATTGAGTAATTTGTTAAAAATTTCAAAAGATAATTACTATAAAAATAAAATAAATGAATCAGTAGGCAATCCAAAAAAACTTTGGGAACATATAGGGGAATTTGTAGGCAAAAAAAGTAAAAATGGGGAATTTCCAATTGAACATTTTTCTAGTCATGCTAATAGTAGTGGGGAGGGTTTAGCAGTGGAAGTTGCAAACAAATTAAATAATTATTTTGTTAAAGTAGGAGAAGAGTTAGCCAATAAGATCCCGACGGTAGACTGTGTAGTTGATGATGAGAGGTATCAGGTACAAACAGAGTTCCAGCTAGAGCCTGTCACTGAGGAACAGTTGGCAAATTGTGTAAGGGAGTTGCGGGGAGGTTCAGCACCTGGTATAGATGAAATAGCTGCAGACATGATTAAAACTAACTTTGAATGTATTAAAAAAGCTTTGTTGGAAGTAGTCAACTCTAGTTTACTAGAAGGTGTTTTTCCTGACTGTTTTAAATTTGCTAAAGTAATCCCTCTTTTTAAAGGAGGTTTGAAGGGGAATTGCTGTCAATATAGGCCTATATCATTGCTAAGTGTTGTGTCAAAGGTCATCGAAAAATGTGTAAGGAAACAACTTTCTAAATATTTGTTCAAAAATAAAATTATATCTGAAAACCAATTTGGCTTCAGAGGTGATCTGACCGTCAATGACGTATTTTCTCAGACTGACCCATAAGCTGCATGATAATCTTAACATAAACAAGCGCTCTCTAATGGTATTTATTGATTTAGCTAAGGCTTTTGATTCTTTAGACAGGGACATTTTAATTAAAAAAAAACTAGAGTTTGTTGGTATTAAAGGTAAGAGCCTAAGTTGGTTTAAAAGCTATCTTTCTAACAGACAGCAGGTGGTATCTATAAACGGGGCAGAAAGTGATCTAAAGAATATTGATTTCGGAGTTATTCAAGGAAGTACCTTAGGACCTCTTTTGTTTTTAATTTATATAAATAATTTAAGCAAAGTTGAACTAGATAACTGTAGTATTTACTTATATGCTGATGATACTGCGCTAGTTTTTGAAGGGAATAATTGGGATGAAACTTACCTAAATGCAGAGAGAGGACTCCGTGTTGTTAAACAGTGGTTTGACCAAAACCGTCTGACGGTTAATGTATCAAAAACTAAACACATGGCTGTTTCACTTCGGGCTATCAGTGACCCAGTGGATATGGTTTTAACATTACATACATGTGTTCAGGGCACTGGAGTTCCATGTAGATGCAAGCCCTTAGAAGAGGTGAGGGAATATAAATATTTAGGGGTTATTTTTGACAATAGGCTAAGTTGGAGGAGACATGTTCAATATATTAATAGCAGGTTTGCGCAAGTGTATTTTTATGTTTTCTAACTTATCTCGTATTCTAAATTTTTCCCAAATTAAAAACTGTTTATTATGCTTACGTTCAATCAATTATACAATACGGAATAATTTCTTGGGGAGGGGCCTTTCTTTCAAAAATTCAAACCAATTCAAATAACTCAAAAATCTATAATTAAAGCCGCGTTAAAGAAACCAATCCGATATCCTTCAGATTTGCTGTACTCAGAGTTTAAAGTGCTTGATGTCAGACAACTTTATGTAAAACAACTAATGTTATACGCTTTTAAAAACAAATTTCAGTTTTTAGAATCAGCAAACCATAGGTATTCTACACGTTTTCAAAGTAGTATAGGTATATACACACCAAAAATCTACAAAACAATCAACACAACAAACTCATATTATATAGCTCACGTACTCTTCCAAAATATTCCTGATGAGCTAAGAAATATTGAAAATATTAGTTTTCAACTGTATAAAAACAAAGTATGCAAATGGTTAGTAGAAACAGGAAGGGAAAATACTAGTGCCATAACTACGTCTGTATACAATTTTTAACAATAGCTGAGTCGTTTTCCTTTTCTTTAAAAGACCTTGAATGTTTAAGTTTGATTGATTTAACTAACAAAACACCGTAAAAAAAGAAAATTGTTGGTTTGTGTGGATATGCGTGAGTGTGCTAGCATGTGTGGGGTTTTATACAAAGGTTAAATAAAAAAAAAGGAATTTAGTTAGTATTGCACGAGTGGTGTGTGTGTGTGTGTGTGTGTGTGTGTGTGTGTGTGTGTGTGTGTGTGTGTGTGCGTGTGTGTGCGTGTGTGTGTGTGTGTGTACGTGCGTGTGTATTTGAATGAGTGTTTTGCAAGGGGGAGGGGTATTAGGAGAATAAATGAGTGTGTGAGTCAATCCAATATTGCTTAGAGTATGTACAATTAGTCTATATTGATCAATTTCAATATTTCTTTCCTTGATTGTATTAAATACTATATTCGGTTGAGACACACTCTAATCTATAGTGATGAATTATTAATTTTAATTTATTTTGTATTCAATTTCAGTAACTTTTGTTTATTTGTATTTTATATATATATATTGTTTATTGATTTCAACTCAGCCCTCACACACAGGCTTAGCCCATGTGAGGGCTCTCTCTCTTCACATAACTTAGAAAATATTTGTGTTATATTTTAAGTTCATTTATTTTACATATTCACAAAATGTAATTAGTGATGTTTTTGAGAGAAATAAAGCTATTCTATTCTATTCTATTCTATTCTAATTATGTAAAGTTAAAAAACTAAATAAATCATGAAAAACTCAAATATATAGATGGATCAGAGAACACATACCATTAGTGTGTTGGCGGATACATCTGAGCAGCAGCAACAAAAAAGTCGTCTATCACAACGAAACGACAAAGTCTCCCTGTTTAAAAACACCACTCGACCGCACGACGAACACATACACTCATTTTTAAAAATTCAATGTTCAATTAAAAAAGAGATAATTTCGTTTCGGTTTAAAACGTAAACTCTCTACGTGCCCTACGAAACACTCCGACACACACAATTCACTAGGGTTGGTTGAACTAGTGGATGGTTGATTCATCATTTTAAACGCACTCACTCAATCCGACCTACTGAACACGATATCTTGTGTAGAACTGACCCATGCCCCGGAGAACTCAGATAACAGGTACGTTATCAGGCTGATATCAGTCCCGGCCGCAGATAATATTCAAGTAAACAGATTATCCAGACACAGCACACAAACTGAATATTAAAACATTAGGTACTTAACCACTTATCAATATACCCCCTAAAATCATATTATTTGTCATTTGCACCCCATAGTACTATATATATTTTTTGTTCAGGAGGGTGAGCAGAATACGTTGGTAACGTCAAATTCGTGATTTGCCGCCCCGGCGTTTAATCTTACTGGTACGAAATACAACAGCTGGCTTGTAAAGTAAAAAGTTGTAGTTTCACATACTCACTAGACGCGGTAAGGAGATTTATTCACGGTCAGGATTTATTTCCGTCAAAGCTTTTTGTTTGAGCTCAAGCCCTTTATCGTGTAGAGGAAATGCATTTTTAGTGTGCAGCCCCTTTGAACACACCAAAGATTTTTGATTAGTTAAAGAGTGCCTTAGATTTATTTTAAGCTAATATCTTTGTATTACTAATTTCAAATTTACTGACACTGTTCAATTCTTTATTGAAACTATAGTATGCAGTAATTTTGTATAACAGGCTGTACTGGCGGCTTGATTGAAGTCTTACATTAAAAATGTTAATTGCATTGTTAGGCAGCTTTTAGAAACTTTGTAATGTACAACCGTATAACTATGGGAGATATCTGATTTTGAAAGTAAATTGTAAACAATACAACTTTTTTCGTAAGTATTTTCGCAGGTTATTATAAAAAATGCTCATAATTTCTAATGCTATATCGTCTAAATTTTCATAATTATGAAATGAGACTTGACGCGCACTCATTATATCTTAAATATGGGACATGTACCATAACGCTTACAATATAACATATGGGGCACTAATTATGACTCACGTATGAGACACGTACCATAACGCTACAATATAACATATGGCGCACTAATTATGACTCACTTATGAGAAACGTACCATAACGCTACAATAAAACATATGGCGCACTAATTATGACTCACGTATGAGACACGTACCATAACGCTACAATATAACATATGGCGCACTAATTATGACTCACGTATGAGACACGTACCATAACGCTACAATATAACATATGGCGCACTAATTATGACTCACGTATGAGCCACGTACCATAACGCTACAATATAACATATGGCGTACTAATTATGACTCACGTATGAGACACGTACCATAACGCTACAATATAACATATGGCGCACTAATTATGACTCACGTATGAGACACGTACCATAACGCTACAATATAACATATGGCGCACTAATTATGACTCACGTATGAGACACGTACCATAACGCTACAATATAACATATGGCGCACTAATTATGACTCACGTATGAGACACGTACCATAACGCTACAATATAACATATGGCGCACTAATTATGACTCACGTATGAGACACGTACCATAACGCTACAATATAACATATGGCGCACTAATTATGACTCACGTATGAGACACGTACCATAACGCTACAATATAACATATGGCGCACTAATTATGACTCACGTATGAGACACGTACCATAACGCTACAATATAACATATGGCGCACTAATTATGACTCACGTATGAGACACGTACCATAACGCTACAATATAACATATGGCGTACTAATTATGACTCACGTATGAGACACGTACCATAACGCTACAATATAACATATGGCGCACTAATTATGACTCACGTATGAGACACGTACCATAACGCTGCAATATAACACATGGCACACTAATCACATCTTATATATTAAACATATATACAATAACGCTGCAATCTAGCATATGGCACATTAAAATGTCCTAAACATGAGACACATTCAACAACGCTACGACAGATATATTATAATACGTAGGCATAGAGTTCTACGAGATTTGGTATTGTTCTTATCGAAAAACACCCAATGTCGCTTTGCTACATAGGGCTTCTAAACCACATAGGAAGGTCCAATAGCTTCAGCGATTTTTAGAGTTTAATACAAGAATTCGTCAATTTGTTTACTATTTTCTTTTATTTATCATTAGATTATATTGGTCTATACAGAATAATTTTAAGCCTATTATCTTAACAATAAATTTTATCATAGTGATGCCTTTTTTATAGTAATCGTTAATGTGTTTTAAATTAATTATTCTATACAGATGTGGTTTATACTATGATGATTATCGAATTACAATAATTCCAATCTGAAGGTTACAACAAGGCAGGCCAGGGAGATTATTGACAGACATATTAATAATTATATTGTACATGCTCAAACACTAAGCTCAGTTTAAGGACAAATTAATTATGCTCTACACATTAAATTGTATAATGTTTTGTGATAAATTCTTAAATTTCGCGCAATAAAACGATCATTAAAATGATCGATTCATATATTTGTTTATATACTGTGAAATAATAAATAATGATTACCAAAATCAAATAAGAAATTAATTTAAAACCAATAAATATTTTATGTATAAATATGATTTTTCCGTTCAAAAAAAATGTTATTACAATTAAAAACCTTTAATCTATTTTACGTACTCGATGGATATATGTAATCGGCCTTATGGTAAGTAAAGTAATATCGTGTATAGTTAATATGAACGATAACTTCCTCCATGTATGTCATTGTCACAAAACCTGTGCCCCAACATGTAATACTTTCAGAGGTTTAGTGATAAGATAAGATATGAATATAATACCGTTGGTTCTCTATTAAAGGCAATTATGTGATGAGTACAAACCAAAGTCGTTTCCGTGATACTTAACTTTTAAAAATATACATTATTCACTAAGATGTTTTGAAATACTTTTCTTAACCTGAATAACTACTTATTTGATACATTATTGCACATTTACAGAGCAAAGTAATGCTTCTCCCAGTTTAGGTTTAGGTTATAAAACAATACGTGGCTCGTATAGACTGCCTACAGATGACAACCAAGTCATAAACCGTAGCCTGTAAGTTAGCTTTTGTCGATAATGCTTTTGACGATAAAAACGTTGAGTATGTCATGCATTTTTTACGTGAGAAAGTTTAGTCTAACTACGATTAGGCTACTTTATATACTATTTTAATAGTCCAAATCCTATTAATAGTTCAGTTTTTTAAATATTAAGGTAGTTTTTTCACTTTTAAATATTTTATAGTGAATTCAAAAGTAATTAAAAGTAACTTAGAAGCTTATGAAGGAGTTCACAAATGAAATATTTTATAATGAGTGTATGAATCTTAATACATTTTATCTATGCTCTCACGTCAGGTTTTACAAATCCATATTCAGGTTGCCTGGTTAAAAAATTAATATACATTTGTGGTGTGTTAAACAACAATTAAATATTCTATTAGGCTATATTACAAATTCATGGCAGTTTTTTATTATCAAATCCATATGCCTTCAATATGAGTAACAAATGTATTGATCGAGTGTTCATTCTACGACATAAATTTTGGTCTTTCCCTTTAAAATACCAACCTCATCTTACTATTCCATTGTATATAAACTAATCGTAAATTAAAATACAGATTGAGATATATTAAAATACGCCCAACTCAAATTTTGACATTTTTTGTAAGGATAAGTGAATATATAATAAAATCGTCCTTTTTTCACAACGTATAGTAATACAAACAACTTTAATATGCATTAACTGATTCGAATACAGGGTAGGTAAGATTGTATTACACCTCGCATGCGTAATGTAGGTCGTACCATGCCGTCTGAATGAATGTGTTTCAACATTAAACATGCACGAAGTCGTTAAAGATAAGTTCTATAATCAATGACTGTGAAGTAAATAACACTGATAATATAAGTTGCTGCTGCTTATTAACTAATATGATCAGGAGATTGTATGTTAAATGTCTAAACGGCGTGAAACTTTTTTTAGAGGACAATACTAGTTGAAAGGTTTTATTTTTCCCAAATACTCTGTGCGATGAAATCGGTAAAAACTGAATTACATAGCTACACAGCACTACTACTAAGCTGCTGTAAAATAGGCTTTTATTAAGTATGTGGGATAAGTACTTTCGAGTATAAAAATGTACAGTCTGTTAAAAGTTCAGACACTAATAATGTAGGAGAGCATGTCGTTTCATGTCTTATTAGCGAGAAATTTCTTATACTGTTTATCGTTGATCACCTTTGTAAAGAGACCAGTCCATGTGGTTTCTTAGTCATCAACAGAAATTTTTTTATTTACTGTAGCCAGATGGTAAATAAACATATAGCACACTTAGAATAATTTTCCTATTACTCAATGACAATAATAATACCTAGCAGATTTTACTTAACATTACAATATGGTGCGATGTGTGGATTGAATCCCGCAAAGAATAGTTAGTATGTAAAGAAGTAGTTAAGGATGGTATTCAAAATGTAAATGTGCAAGGCAGGCAGAAAAATTAAATCAATAAAAAAGTCGTAAGACATATTAATAAACAGTAGTAGACAGCAGTAGATTAGATTCAGTTCTCTTAATTGGAATCTTTTGGCTTAAAAATCCCAGGAAACTGAAAATAAAGAGTATCAGAACAGTGGAGTGGTTGACCTTGAATGGACTACTAATAAGATATTACAAGATGACAGCCATTCTTATTTGACGAAACTTTTTAACTGATCTAATTTAAAGCTTATACGGAAACTGGTATATGTATTTTCAAATATATTATATAATTATAAAACCAGTTGTTTAATACATTTTATAAATATTTCTTAGGGTTTTAAGACAAAAACTCTTCAAATTTCGAAAAGAATCGTATATCTCCATTATTATGTACCATAGCACACGAGAAATATTTTAGAATATTAGGGTCATTTACAATAATGTTTGACCAAACGTATTGTTTATATGACGTTTGGTTTCCAGATGACAGGCATACACAGTTTGAACTAGTATAATTCCACGATAACTGTGATCACTCACGTATCTCCTTTGTGTTTTGTTTTTGTTACGGCTATAATATTAACATGCGAGCCAACATTGAGAGTTTTCATCACTGTTGTACAAACCAAAAATAAAACTAAATATACATCTTCAGTTTGACATTCGACATGGTGGCCTCATATTCATATTTCTCCTGACTGATTCAAAAGGAATTCTGTTTTTAAAGAGAGGCCCATCTCGGTTTTAGCCTTTTTCTGCCCCTCCTCGTAGACTGCTTGGCCTTTTCAGGGAACAAAACAAGGTTGGGAGAGTCAGTGTCAGTATATTAAATGGTGTACAATACTGATATAAAGTGGAATGGTCACAGAGAGGATTAGAACCTACACGCAAACTCAGACCCTAGTTGTGTGAATCCCTAGATCTCTGTCCCTGTTAATTACCATCCCGTTGAATTCATAATCTTATGAAAAGTATGTTGTTCGTATTTATTTCATTATAGCCATACTTTACTTTGAGAAAATGGCATAGACTTTTGACAAAACGGAGAACAAGGTAATCTAAAACATCATAACAGTTTTGAACAAAATATTAACGTAAACACTGAAGCATTAAACGAAAATTACTTACTACAAAATAATATATGAACGGTTATCAGAATTTAATGTGCCGTCAATAAGAGAAATGGACCGAACTGATTTAAACTACACAAAGTAAACAAGCTTTGAAGTCATAGCCGTGGTTGCCGAGTCGAGTGACCTCAAACCACAGCCGAGGTTTGTAGTCACGTGATTGTGACATGGCCAGGTTACGTTTCAATAAACATCTAAGGAGAGTTTGAACATCCCAATTTTCCATCTATTCTATTTTTGAGATATATATTATATTTCTAGTGAATTAGTTAAAATTGGACTCTTTCCTTTAACAAAAAAATGTGGAAATTTTACCATAAATTTTATGTTTTATAGTTATGCTCCTTTAGAGGTCACAGACAAATACGAATATTTAAAAGTCAAGCAGATAGCTTTTAAAAGTATGCTAATTTTCTAAAGAAATACGAAGCAACATATATTTGTAATGATAGATAATTAATGTTTTTTATTTGTTATATAATTTTCTTTTCATGCCCTGAATTAATTAAAGTACAATTTTGGAAATTTACACAGTAAAATTATCTCGAGGCGAAACAGGAACCATTTCTCATTGAAAGACTTGTATAAATATATAATGAAAATTTTTGGAGATCTACTTTTTAAATTTATTAGAGCATTCATGGTGTAATGGAAGACATTTCTTTTTAAAGTCAACAGTAAGCAAATAGCTCTTGGAGTGACTGTTAGTTTACCTCAAACTAAAAGCACAAATGCCACCCAGATATTGTAGCCCTAAGCCAGTTGCTGCTAATTATGCTGCCGTCACGTTTATTATTGTGTTTTATCAATATTAATTGGTGTAGGCCTACTATTATTTTAACTGGAATAAAATACAAACCATTACTGATTACTGAAATAGCTTAAATTTAAGTAGTATTAGATATATATAATTATATAAAGCAGAGTAAAAGCATATACAACTGTATACTGTAATCCGTATATAATACAATTTAAAAATGAAGTAAAATATTACATGTAAAGGAATACATTAGTTTATGTTCGATGTATACTTAATTAGAGGATAACAAGAATGTTAATTTTACTAACAAGAGTAGACGATTAAGTTTCCTCTCAGCTAAAGTAGAATAATCAGCTGAAGCTCTGTGAGCTTAAAGATGTTGGGTTTATACATGAGCGCAGCCTTCTCGTGCTCTACTCTGCCTGAGGTTCTTAATAAATTTATCTTTACCGTACCAGTATAATTGTATAACAAAATTGGTTTCTATTCGCATAATGGAGTGTTAAATAAGATTTATTCACTGTTATTACATACCACAAAAGAGTTATTTTCAAAGAGATTATATAATAAATAATTTTTATGTACGTCACTTCTTTATCAAATTTGGTGTATTTCGTACAGCTCTGAAGTATGATTACTTCACTTCATAGTTTTCATGATATTTCAACTTTTAAGTTTTTTCTTTTTACTAGATCGCTGTTTAGGATAAAAGATTCCTTTGAAATATATGGGTAATCTTAAAGATATTTAAATTTTAGGCCATGCACGTTGGTTCTACCTATAATAGTCCTTATTTTAATTCATTAAACCGATCTGTGTTGTATGTGTTACTAAGGTGAATAGGTAGTTTTGTTTTTTTGGATAGAACCGATTGAAAATTACTTTTTTCTAGTAACTATATATTAATTATCACCTGGGCGTTTTCCGACGCCTATTATCCCATAATATCTCTTGGTATCTCTCTTTTTATATGTATTGCAAACAATATCTTGAAAATTGAGCTATATTTTACACGAAATTCAAAATTTTACAAAGAATATCTAATACAGCATCCTTATAAAATTAAATGATTGTGCATATTCTACAATGAGATTGGCCAGAGCTTTAGTGAAGTATAACTCTCTGTAGAATACATCGATAGCGAATTGAGCTTTATTAATTGCATTAAAACTTGGTTTGTTATTACTAAAACAATTAGAAAATTTCCTCTTCACTATGTTTGTACTGTTTGTTTTGTACAGAGTATCTCGAGAACTAATCGAACTAGGGACTTAAAATTTTACTTAATAACTTTATTGAGAGTATCTATTTAGATGATGGTGCATGTCTTCTCCTAAGTAAGGGATTTTACTTAGCGTTAGCGTACTTTAACCGCCCGCTGAACTAAAAAAAACCCATAAATGTAGATAAAATAACATTTTTAGATGGGAAATATATTGACTTAGATGATAGCTCGTAATGGCGATATTTGGTGGAGTGGGATAGAAACCTATAACTCTGGGGAATACCTCATGAATTAAATGAGCAACATAAATTTGGGGCTTGTATTTGAGAATTAACGGTTTATGATACCCGAGATTTGTAAATATGTAGTATACTGGATGTAATAACTATAGAATACCTTATATCTATAAAACAAAAACTTATGTATTAATATCAAATCTTTTAACAGACGCCTCGTTGGGAAGAAAAATCTATTATTTTATATTAAAAGCTATTATTTTTATACTTTATCTCGTTCACCGAATATAACATTCCAATCCCATTATATAACTAAGCATCTATGAAATCAGTGGTGATTCCTGTGAAAAAAATACGTCTCCAAATGCAAATATGGTCTCGATTACTAGGGATTAGACTATGTGGATTCTATCAAGGAAGTCTAGTCTGGAGATACAAATAATTCACTCTGAAATAGGAGAATATGCCTAACGACACTCTTAAGTATAAGACTTCCTAAATGTTTTCATTCATAGGTTGCTTATATTACTGAAGAATACGTAAATATAGTAATTCTTATAATTAATGAATTTTGATGTACGGCTCCCACAATGTAGAACTCCACAGTATTTTATTTTTCAGTAAATAATTTTAACTCTTTATTGTGTCACATACCAATTTTATTCAATTTTTTAAATACTTTCAGATGGTATCGTGTTACCAGACAGACAGAAAGAACATTTTCCAGATCATAAAATTATATAAAATTAGTTAATAAACATGTAATAATAGAATACTTTATAAACATAAGTATTTTTAATTGCCGTAATATACTCTTGCTTGGTTTTGTCTGTTGTGCTAAGGTTATTTATCATTCCATTGAACAGCTAATAGATTGCTTTAATTAAAGAACCCCAGTGGGAACCTTATCAGTATCGGAAAGGGAATTAAATGGCTGGTGAGTAATGTCCCAGTATATCACCTTGGTGTTATTCTTGTGGCCAGACTGCTGGATACACTTATCCGTACTTATTTTATGTTTCATAAGACTGGTGTAACATTACTAGTATTGTAATAACTGATATTAGAAAACCTCTCCACCACAACAATCACGGGAATTGTCTTCATTAATAATTCATATAGGTATCTAATAAGTAGTTAGGTCATAAATCCTCCTACAAGAAAAAAGATACAACTTATTAGCTACCATTATATGGTTCTGAGCAAATGTTTTGCTCATCACCGATTATATAAATAAACCACTATAAAAAATCGATATTAGTAATAATAGGATATCACCTTAAACTAATATTTCAGTAATATTAGTATTCAGTAGATATATAATTATGATAAAAATATTAAGATATATATATATATAAATATATATATATATATATGAAATTATTAGTAAATATAAGTCATGCTAATTTAGTAAAGTACTGATTTTGATGATAACAAGGTACTTTTAATTAAAAAACTGTAAATGGACTAAATATACTTCATACAGTTTCACTGTGATATTATATTCGATCCATTCCATTTATACAGCAATATATATATATAGTATTTTAGAGCAGTTTAAAAAGAACACTACAATTTTGTAATGTACAACATTTCGTTGTAATTAACTACTACTTTGTCAATTACACTTTTAAAAACATATACACAATAAAAATTAAAAAAAAAAACAAAAAAAGAAACACCTGACAATAAACATTCTAAATGTAAATACAATATTTTTGAAATGTAAAAAAGTTTTGATTAGTTGTTAATTTACAATAATAACATAATATAATAATATAATTTTGGATTTAGGTAAATTTGTATATCAGAATGTAATTATTCAAGTGGAAAACAATAATTTTGCGAATGTTAAGTCCATATGGTTATTTCGATTTTAATATAAGTTGGTGTGCCAATTCATTATATATATATATATATATATATATATATAATATTAATATATATATATATATAATATTAATATATATATATATAATATTAATATATATATATATATATATATATATATATATATATATATATATATATATATATATATATAATATTTTTACGTAATAATTACATTCTTATCTTAGCTATTTTGGTTGGTTTTAGTAGTGAAAAGCACAAAAATTTAAGATAGTTTTATGCTTCTAGACCTTTTTCCCACTAACAAAACCAGAATATGAAAATAATCGATTTCATTCTATCTATATATACCGATTAAAAAAATTTGGTTGCGAGGCTATATGGTAAAAATTCGGTGTTAACTGCTGGACTGATACTATGATACATTGTAAAATATAAGAAATATATCAAATATTACATACGAACTATATCCGAGATGTGTATCTATGTAGACGACGTGTTATTGAGAGCTAATATTTTATAGAGCGGCTAATCTCTGAACCGCATTTGTTGGTATTGGATAGATGATGCGACCACTGTACTGTAGACCTATCAATACTGGCGTGTGACGTCACACATCCATAGTATATTTAGAATACAGAGTTATGGGGACTCGGTGTGTTATTTAGCCTCAATATTTGATAGAGCGACTAATCCTGAACTGTGTTTGTTGATATTAAATACCTGATCCGATCACTGTACTGTAGAACTATCAATATTGGAGTCTGGCGTCACACATCCATACATATTTAGAATACAGAGTTATGGGGACTCGGTGTGTTATTTAGCCTCAATATTCGATAGGAGCGACTAATCCTGAACCGTGTTTGTTGATATTGAATACCTGATCCGATCACTGTACTGTAGACCTAATCAATATTGGCGTGTGGCGTCACGCATCCATAGTATATTTAGAATACAGAGTTATGGGGACTCGGTGTGTTATTTAGCCTCAATATTCGATAGAGCGACTAATCCTGAACCGTGTTTGTTGATATTGAATACCTGATCCGATCACTGTACTGTAGACCTATCGATATTGGCGTGTGGCGTCACGCATCCATAGTATATTTAGAATACAGAGTTATGGGCACTCGGTGTGTTATTTAGCCTCAATATTCGATAGAGCGACTAATCCTGAAACCGTGTTTGTTGATATTGGAATACCTGATCCGATCACTGTACTGCAGACCTATCAATATTGGCGTGTAGCGTCACACATCCATAGTATATTTAGAATACAGAGTTTATGGGGACTCGGTGTGTTATTTAGCCTCAATATTTGATAGAGCGACTAATCCTGAACTGTGTTTGTTGATATTAAATACCTGATCCGATCACTGTACTGTAGAACTATCAATATTGGAGTCTGGCGTCACACATCCATACATATTTAGAATACAGAGTTATGGGGACTTGGTGTGTTATTTAGCCTCAATATTCGATAGAGCGACTAATCCTAATCCTGAACCGTGTTTGTTGATATTGAATACCTGATCCGATCACTTTACTGTAGACCTATCAATATTGGCGTGTGGCGTCACGCATCCATAGTATATTTAGAATACAGAGTTATGGGGACTCGGTGTGTTATTTAGCCTCAATATTCGATAGAACGACTAATCCTGAACCGTGTTTGTTGATATTGAATACCTGATCCGATCACTGTACTGTAGACCTATCGATATTGGCGTGTGGCGTCACGCATCCATAGTATATTTAGAATACAGAGTTATGGGCACTCGGTGTGTTATTTTAGCCTCAATATTCGATAGAGCGACTAATCCTGAACTGTGTTTGTTGATATTAAATACCTGATCCGATCACTGTACTGTAGAACTATCAATATTGGAGTTTGGCGTCACACATCCATACATATTTAGAATACAGAGTTATGGGGACTCGGTGTGTTATTTAGCCTCAATATTCGATAGAGCGACTAATCCTAAACCGTGTTTGTTGATATTGAATACCTGATCCGATCACTGTACTGTAGACCTATCAATATTGGCGTGTGGCGTCACACATCCATAGTATATTTAGAATACAGAGTTATGGGGACTCGGTGTGTTATTTAGCCTCAATATTCGATAGAGCGACTAATCCTGAACCGTGTTTGTTGATATTGAATTCCTGATCCGATCACTGTACTGTAGACCTATCAATATTGGCGTGTGGCGTCACACATCCATAGTATATTTAGAATACAGAGTTATGGGGACTCGGTGTGTTATTTAGCCTCAATATTCGATAGAGCGACTAATCCTGAACCGTGTTTGTTGATATTGAATACCTGATCCGATCACTGTACTGTAGACCTATCGATATTGGCGTGTGGCGTCACGCATCCATAGTATATTTAGAATACAGAGTTATGGGGACTCGGTGTGTTATTTAGCCTCAATATTCGATAGAGCGACTAATCCTGAACCGTGTTTGTTGATATTGAATACCTGATCCGATCACTGTACTGTAGACCTATCAATATTGGCGTGTGGCGTCACGCATCCATAGTATATTTAGAATACAGAGTTTATGGGGACTCGGTGTGTTATTTAGCCTCAATATTCGATAGAGCGACTAATCCTGAACCGAGTTTGTTGATATTGAATACCTGATCCGATCACTGTACTGTAGACCTATCGATATTGGCGTGTGGCGTCACGCATCCATAGTATATTTAGAATACAGAGTTATGGGGACTCGGTGTGTTATTTAGCCTCAATATTCGATAGAGCGACTAATCCTGAACCGTGTTTGTTGATATTGAATACCTGATCCGATCACTGTACTGCAGACCTATCAATATTGGCGTGTAGCGTCACACATCCATAGTATATTTAGAATACAGAGTTATGGGGACTCGGTATGTTATTTAGCCTCAATATTTGATAGAGCGACTAATCCTGAACCGTGTTTGTTGATATTGAATACCTGATCCGATCACTGTACTGCAGACCTATCAATATTGGCGTGTGGCGTCACACATCCATAGTATATTTAGAATACAGAGTTATTGGGACTCGGTGTGTTATTTAGCCTCAATATTCGATAGAGCGACTAATCCTGAACCGTGTTTGTTGATATTGAATACCTGATCCGATCACTGTACTGTAGACCTATCAATATTGGCGTCTGGCGTCACACATCCATACATATTTATAATACAGAGTTATGGGGACTCGGTGTGTTATTTAGCCTCAATATTTGATATAGCGGCTAATATCTGAACAGCATTTGTTGATATCGGATAGATAATCTCGTCACTGCTTTATAGAACTGTCGAAATTGGCGTCTGACGTCAGACATTCATGTGACAGAAATAACTAAATGGAAAGATTTTCTAGTATAGTTTTTACATCGTGTATACAAATATTGAAGATATCATTCATTACATGGCCATTCATATATATATATTAAATAAGGCTATTGCCATTTATACTATTTAACGTAAATAAAAGTCGTTTGACAGGTATTTGGTCATCCGATCATATGTTAGTTTGCTTATTTAAACACATATGTGACAGATAAGGCCAAATACAAAATAATTGAATCGGAAAAAGTAAGCGCTCTGTATATATATATATATAATATATATATATATATATATATATAATGTTTAATTATAATAATGAATGTTACTGTGTACGCAAGGTCTAGGATTTACTAAGCAACTTTGGTCATGCTAAGGTTCTCGTCATGCTGTGGAAATAGTCACTGTATTTATTTATTATGGTACTATAACCAGTGTTGAGTGACTGGTGCCACTCAAACACCACTGTCAACACGATTTAAATTCATTTTACAAACAGCTTTGCAAACAGTGGTTAGATGTAAAATCCTAAATATTAACTAATTCTGTTAGAATAAGTGACACATACCACTAGTTGGCTATAACTTAACTAATGGTTAGCCAACATGAGTTTAGTTAGTCAGTTGTAATTTATCTTACCGTTTCATATGTGTATTCACACTGTAAGTGTAATTGAATTGTTGTTGATATATTTACCTCGAGGGTAAACTATTACAACTGGAATGAGTTTAACTTGTAATCTCGTTTAATTAATGTTGTTTACTCGACATTTAACCAGCACGAACAGTAAAATAATTTGAATTATGGCTCTTTAGCAGAGCGTTAGCAAAATGTACTACTTTTGAGAAAGGAACAAATATTATATTCTTGTCTCCCTATCTGGTTTTTTTTCCGCAAGCTATCTTAAGAACTAAGTGACCTGTAGATTCAAAATTCTGCAAAACCTTCAATTTTGCAACATTGATTTAGAAGACTGTACCACTCCACAGGAGTTAGCACAATGGTTGGCAACTAAATCGCAGAATAAATTAGTTATCAAACAAAACTAGTACAATCAATATGATGCCACTTTGACATGAGGCATAGTATCACTTACTGTAAAGTGACTTATAGACCTTGCAACTGACTCTGAATCTCAGAGAAGGCTGCTTTGTGGTATGAGTGTGAGGTCCTACTAACTTGTTCAATTATAAAAAATATATGGATACAATAACAGGTGTCCAATTCCCACTCCTTCCCCCTCTATTAACTTTCTTATGAATAGAGATGAAGTAATTTAGGGGATCGTTATATGACCAACTGAGGAGATGTTTATGTATAAAAATGTTTGACTCAAAAGTGGGTTATTTTAGGGGTAAGTCAAAATTTTTATATACGAACCCCTAGCAAGTGACATGTAAAAACATTTACATGTAAAACAGATTATGTTTAGACAGTGGATTTCCTATACACCCTACACACACATATACACATGTATATTACCAGCAGTACCAAGGAGGTATAAAAGGATCATGTTGATCCTAACAAAACTCACTTAAGTAAATTCGGTGAGTTCAAAGAAGAAATTAAAAGTAATAACGACTTTATATAATTCAATTTCTCTTCCATTACTATTTCTTTCCTAATATTTAGGTTGAGCTGGGAGTTAAACACTCTCCGTTGACTTTTCGTGTACGTAACAATATGTGTGTGTGTGTAGAGAGAGAGAGAGAGAGAGAGAGAGAGAGAGAGAGAGAGAGAGAGAGAGAGAGAGAGAGAGAGAGAGAGGAGAGAGAGAGAGAGAGAGACAATTGACAATTGACAATTCGTTTATTTACCCTGCCTTGGTTTGGACCGATGGTCCACTCCTCCACCAAGACAGGCTTCAAACTTTCACAAATACAGAATTTTACAATTGAGTTGTGGCATTATAGTTAACTTAATAAGAATTACTAACTATTACATCTCGTTTTACTACATTTAAACTACAAATTTTCACACTTACACTCGGTATCTTCTAAATTTTATACACTTCAAGTTTATCTCATAAAAAAAAAAATTTTATTTCATTTATTAAATCGTACAAATGTTATTAATTCAACTAATATCTATAAATACCTTCTTAATAATTCCTCTCTGAGTTTTTTACGAAATATATCATAACTAACACTATTCTTAATATCATTACATAACATATTCACAAGCCTAATGGACATTACATGGAAAGATCTCCCATACGAAACAGTTCTATGAATAGGAAACTGAAGCGTACTATTACCAAAACGTGTGTTTCTCTCAAATGAACATCAAACAATCTTGAATATTTTTCATACAAATAGTCAGGTTTCCTTGTCTGAAAAAGTTTATATACATCATACTTAAAATATTATATTCCCTTCTTTCCTTTATTTTTAGCCATCCCAACCTAGAATAGTATCTAGTTACATGATCATCCAACCTCAAATTAAAAATGTACCTAATACACGCATTTTGAGCCCTTTGTAATTTACTAGTTAAGGTATCATTCAAATCACAAAATGCTAAATTAGCGTAATCAAAGTATGGTATAATCAAAGTTAAAACTAACATTTTCTTAATAAACACTGGAGGATTAAAACACAATCTTTTAAATTGATATATGGACTGAAAAACTTTATTATGAATATAATTTACTTGTTCGACCCACGATAGAGTATGGTTCATTCTTAATCCTAAATTCACAACGGATTGCTCATATTTTAAAATCTGATTATTTATCACAACTGGAAACACATTATCAATATCAATATTTGAAATTAACCTAGGATTACCGATAATTATTGGTTTTACATTTTGATATATTAAGATTCAAGCCATGATCAGTACACCACTTGTAAAGTTTTCCCAAATCAACGTTTATATTATTTATAGCTGTATTAATGTCTTTTAAATGGCAATGTATATACATTTGGGTGTCGTCTGCATACAACATCAACCTGCTAAACATAATAGGTTCATCAATTCTATTAATATATAGTGAAAACAATAAAGCTGAGAGGTTTGAGCCTTGTGGAACTCCTACACTATTTAATTTCCAATCCGAGAAAGATCCCCCCGTTGTCTTTACCCTTTGAATTCTTTGTTCTAAATAGGACTTGAACCAATTAACAGTACTTACACTAAAATTATATGACTCAAGTATGGATAACAAAAGTTGATGTTGCACACAATCAAACGCTCTTGTAAAATCTAGTAACATTAATACAGTAATTTTCTTATTATCTATAGCCAATCTAATATCATCTGTAATTCTTATCAGTGCAGTCTGTGTACTGTATGATGATCTATATCCAGACTGATACTTGAACAAAAATGTTATTATCATTAATATATTTATACATCTGCTGAAACACAATCTTATCTAACATCTTACCTAGTACACACAAAATATTTATTGATCGATAAATGCTTGCACTCCGAAGGATCGGACACTTTTGGTAGGGGAAGAATTAAAGCCTCCTTCCATTTATCAGGATACACACTATTTGCCAAAGAAAAATTATAAATGTGACATAGCACATGTTTTATCTCCTCATAGATTATTCGTAAGAATTTTATTGGAATTCCATCATTGCCAATAGCATTTGACGAAACATCCATCAAAGCCTTATACACAGTATCAGAATCAATACCATTAAATTGGAAACTATTATTCACACTATTAGGATTAAATAAGTTTTTATAATATTCAATAAGGTCTGGGTTTATTCTATTATTAACACCACAAAAATATGCATTTAAATTATCTAAAGACATGACAGGATCAATCAACTTTTTTGACACTTTGCCAGCTCCCTGACTCTTTAAGATTTTCCAAAGATCTTTATTTGATTGTTCATTTTGAAAAACATCTGCAAAATGTTGATTCCTACTATCTCTAACTATTCTTTTTATCCTATTGCGTAAAACTCT
>NW_025777275.1:90000-152117 GCF_021130785.1 Homalodisca vitripennis
GTTACTATCCACTCTTAGTGATGGATTAACAACGACCTAATTTTCGCTGTGAGTCTACAAGATTACTGGAGTATACTGATCTCAGCTTACTCAGAGATTTTGTGTAGATGATAAAACATGTTGAGATATGTCTCTTGTGGGTTGTAATACTGATTGTTGCTATCGACTCTAGTGATGGATTAACAGCGACCTAATATTCTCTGTGTGTCTACAAGAT
The DNA here is from genome assembly GCF_021130785.1 of Homalodisca vitripennis. Classification (NCBI taxonomy): domain Eukaryota; kingdom Metazoa; phylum Arthropoda; class Insecta; order Hemiptera; family Cicadellidae; genus Homalodisca; species Homalodisca vitripennis. Next base: position 90,218 of record NW_025777275.1, read on the forward strand.
TACTGGAGTATACTGGTCTCAGTTTACTAAGGGATGTTGTATACATGACATAAAATGTTGAGATATGTCCCTTGTGGGTTGTGACACTGATTGCATCTATCGACTCTACTGATGGATTAACAGCGACCTAATATTCTCTGTGTGTATACAAAATTACTGGAGTATACTGATCTCAGCTTACTCAGGGATGTTGTGTAGATGATAAAACATGTTGAGATATGACTCTTGTGGGTTGGTACACTGATTGATGCTATCTACTCTAGTGAAGGATTAACAGCGACATAATAGTCTGTGTGTGTTGACATTATTACTGGAGTATACTGGTATCAGCTTACTCAGGTATGTTGGGTAGATGTTAAAACATGTTGAGATATGTCTCTTGTGGGTTGGTACACTGATTGTTACTATCCACTCTAGTGATGGATTAACAGCGACCTAATTTTCGCTGTGAGTCTACAAGATTACTGGAGTATACTGATCTCAGCTTACTCAGAGATTTTGTGTAGATGATAAAACATATTGAGATATGTCTCTTATGGGTTGTAATACTGATTGTTGCTATCGACTCTAGTGATGGATTAACAGCGACCTAATATTCTCTGTGTGTCTACAAGATTACTGGAGTATACTGGTCTCAGTTTACTCAGGGATGTTGTATACATGACATAAAAAGTTGAGATATGTCCCTTGTGGGTTGTGAAACTGATTGCATCTATCAACTCTAGTGGTGGATTAACAGCGACCTAATTTTCGCTGTGAGTCTACAAGATTACTGGAGTATACTGATCTCAGCTTACTCAGAGATGTTGTATACATGACATAAAATGTTGAGATATGACTCTTGTGGGTTGGTACACTGATTGTTGCTATCAACTCTAGTGATGGATTAACAGCGACCTAATATTCTCTGTGTGTCTAAAAGATTACTGGAGTATACTGGTCTCAGCTTACTCAGGTATGTTGGGTAGATGATAAAACATGTTGAGATATGTCTCTTGTGGGTTGGTACACTGATTGTTACTATCCACTCTAGTGATGGATTAACAGCGACCTAATTTTCGCTGTGAGTCTGCAAGATTACTGGAGTATACTGATCTCAGCTTACTCAGGGATTTTGTGTAGATGATAAAACATGTTGAGATAGGTCTCTAGTGGGTTGTAATACTGATTGTTACTATCCACTCTAGTGATGGATTAACAGCGACCTAATTTTCGCTGTGAGTCTGCAAGATTACTGGAGTATACTGATCTCAGCTTACTCAGGGATTTTGTGTAGATGATAAAACATGTTGAGATATGTCCCTTGTGGGTTGTGACACTTATTGCATCTATCGTCTCTACTGATGGATTAACAGCGACCTAATATTCTCTGTGTGTGTCTACAAAATTACTGGAGTATACTGATCTCAGCTTACTCAGGGATGTTGTGTAGATGATAAAAACATGTTGAGATATGACTCTTGTGGGTTGGTACACTGATTGATGCTATCTACTCTAGTGAAGGATTAACAGCGACATAATAGTCTGTGTGTGTTGACATTATTACTGGAGTATACTGATCTCAGCTTACTCAGGGATGTTGTGTAGATGATAAAACATGTTGAGATATGACTCTTGTGGGTTGGTACACTGATTGATGCTATCTACTCTAGTGAAGGATTAACAGCGACATAATAGTCTGTGTGTGTTGACATTATTACTGGAGTATACTGGTATCAGCTTACTCAGGTATGTTGGGTAGATGTTAAAACATGTTGAGATATGTCTCTTGTGGGTTGGTACACTGATTGTTACTATCCACTCTAGTGATGGATTAACAGCGACCTAATTTTCGCTGTGAGTCTACAAGATTACTGGAGTATACTGATCTCAGCTTACTCAGAGATTTTGTGTAGATGATAAAAACATGTTGAGATATGTCTCTTGTGGGTTGTAATACTGATTGTTGCTATCGACTCTAGTGATGGATTAACAGCGACCTAATATTCTCTGTGTGTCTACAAGATTACTGGAGTATACTGGTCTCAGTTTACTCAGGGATGTTGTATACATGACATAAAACGTTGAGATATGTCTCTTATGAATTGGTACACTGATTGTTGCTATCAACTCTAGTGATGGATTAACAGCGACCTAATATTCTCTGTGTGTCTAAAAGATTACTGGAGTATACTGATCTCAGCTTACTCAGGGATTTTGTGTAGATGATAAAACATGTTGAGATATGTCTCTTGTGGGTTGTAATACTGATTGTTACTATCCACTCTAGTGATGGATTAACAGCGACCTAATTTTCGCTGTGAGTCTGCAAGATTACTGGAGTATACTGATCTCAGCTTACTCAGGGATTTTGTGTAGATGATTAAAACATGTTGAGATATGTCCCTTGTGGGTTTGTGACACTTATTGCATCTATCGTCTCTACTGATGGATTAACAGCGACCTAATATTCTCTGTGTGTCTACAAAATTACTGGAGTTATACTGATCTCAGCTTACTCAGGGATGTTGTGTAGATGATAAAACGTGTTGAGATATGTCTCTTGTGGGTTGGTACACTGATTGTTGCTATCTACTCTAGTGAAGGATTAACAGCGACATAATAGTCTGTGTGTGTTGACATTATTAATGGAGTATACTGGTCTCAGCTTACTCAGGTATGTTGGGTAGATGATTAAAACATGTTGAGATATGTCTCTTGTGGGTTGGTACACTGATTGTTACTATCCACTCTAGTGATGGATTAACAGCGACCTAATTTTCGCTGTGAGTCTACAAGATTACTGGGAGTATACTGATCTCAGCTTACTCAGAGATTTTGTGTAGATGATTAAAACATGTTGAGATATGTATCTTGTGGCGTGTAATACTGATTGTTGCTATCGACTCTAGTGATGGATTAACAGCGACCTAATATTCTCTGTGTGTCTACAAGATTACTGGAGTATACTGGTCTCAGTTTACTCAGGGATGTTGTATACATGACATAAAATGTTGAGATATGTCCCTTGTGGGTTGGTACACTGATTGCATCTATCGACTCTAGTGATGGATTTACAGCGACCTAATATTCTCTGTGTGTCTACAAAATTACTGGAGTATACTGGTCTCAGCTTACTCAAGTATGTTGTGTAGATGATAAAACATGTTGAGATATGTCTCTTGTGGGTTGGTACACTGATTGTTGCTATCAACTCTAGTGATGGATTAACAGCGACCTAATATTCTCTGTGTGTCTAAAAGATTACTGGAGTATACTGGTCTCAGCTTACTCAGGTATGTTGGGTAGATGATAAAACATGTTCAGATATGTCTCTTGTGGGTTGGTACACTGATTGTTACTATCCACTCTAGTGATGGATTAACAACGACCTAATTTTTGCTGTGAGTCTACAAGATTACTGGAGTATACTGATCTCAGCTTACTCAGAGATTTTGTGTAGATGATAAAACATGTTGAGATATGTCTCTTGTGGGTTGTAATACTGATTGTTGCTATCGACTCTAGTGATGGATTAACAGCGACCTAATATTCTCTGTGTGTCTACAAGATTACTGGAGTATACTGGTCTCAGTTTACTAAGGGATGTTGTATACATGACATAAAATGGTTGAGATATGTCCCTTGTGGGTTGTGACACTGATTGCATCTATCGACTCTACTGATGGATTAACAGCGACCTAATATTCTCTGTGTGTATACAAAATTACTGGAGTATACTGATCTCAGCTTACTCAGGGATGTTGTGTAGATGATAAAACATGTTGAGATATGACTCTTGTGGGTTGGTACACTGATTGATGCTATCTACTCTAGTGAAGGATTAACAGCGACATAATAGTCTGTGTGTGTGTTGACATTATTACTGGAGTATACTGGTATCAGCTTACTCAGGTATGTTGGGTAGATGTTTAAAACATGTTGAGATATGTCTCTTGTGGGTTGGTACACTGATTGTTACTATCCACTCTAGTGATGGATTAACAGCGACCTAATTTTCGCTGTGAGTCTACAAGATTACTGGAGTATACTGATCTCAGCTTACTCAGAGATTTTTGTGTAGATGATAAAACATGTTGAGATATGTCTCTTGTGGGTTGTAATACTGATTGTTGCTATCGACTCTAGTGATGGATTAACAGCGACCTAATATTCTCTGTGTGTCTACAAGATTACTGGAGTATACTGGTCTCAGTTTACTCAGGGATGTTGTATACATGACATAAAACGTTGAGATATGTCTCTTATGAATTGGTACACTGATTGTTGCTATCAACTCTAGTGATGGATTAACAGCGACCTAATATTCTCTGTGTGTCTAAAAGATTACTGGAGTATACTGATCTCAGCTTACTCAGGGATTTTGTGTAGATGATAAAACATGTTGAGATATGTCTCTTGTGGTTTGTAATACTGATTGTTACTATCCACTCTAGTGATGGATTAACAGCGACCTAATTTTCGCTGTGAGTCTGCAAGATTACTGGAGTATACTGATCTCAGCTTACTCAGGGATTTTGTGTAGATGATTAAAACATGTTGAGATATGTCCCTTGTGGGTTGTGACACTTATTGCATCTATCGTCTCTACTGATGGATTAACAGCGACCTAATATTCTCTGTGTGTCTACAAAATTACTGAAGTATACTGATCTCAGCTTACTCAGGGATGTTGTGTAGATGATAAAACGTGTTGAGATATGTCTCTTGTGGGTTGGTACACTGATTGTTGCTATCTACTCTAGTGAAGGATTAACAGCGACATAATAGTCTGTGTGTGTTGACATTATTATTGGAGTATACTGGTCTCAGCTTACTCAGGTATGTTGGGTAGATGATAAAACATGTTGAGATATGTCTCTTGTGGGTTGGTACACTGATTGTTACTATCCACTCTAGTGATGGATTAACAGCGACCTAATTTTTCGCTGTGAGTCTACAAGATTACTGGAGTATACTGATCTCAGCTTACTCAGAGATTTTGTGTAGATGATAAAACATGTTGAGATATGTATCTTGTGGGGTGTAATACTGATTGTTGCTATCGACTCTAGTGATGGATTAACAGCGACCTAATATTCTCTGTGTATCTACAAGATTACTGGAGTATACTGGTTTCAGTTTACTCAGGGATGTTGTATACATGACATAAAAAGTTGAGATATGTCCCTTGTGGGTTGTGAAACTGATTGCATCTATCAACTCTAGTGGTGGATTAACAGCGACCTAATTTTCTCTGTGAGTCTGCAAGATTACTGGAGTATACTGGTCTCAGCTTACTCAGGTATGTTGTGTAGATGATAAAAACATGTTGAGATATGTCTCTTATGGGTTGGTACACTGATTGTTACTATCCACTCTAGTGATGGATTAACAGCGACCTAATTTTCGCTGTGAGTCTACAAGATTACTGGAGTATACTGATCTCAGCTTACTCAGAGATTTTGTGTAGATGATAAAACATGTTGAGATATGTCTCTTGTGGGTTGTAATACTGATTGTTGCTATCGACTCTAGTGATGGATTAACAGCGACCTAATATTCTCTGTGTGTCTACAAGATTACTGGAGTATACTGGTCTCAGTTTACTCACGGATGTTGTATACAGGACATAAAATGTTGAGATATGTCCCTTGTGGGTTGTGACACTGATTGCATCTATCGACTCTACTGATGGATTAACAGCGACCTAATATTCTCTGTGTGTCTACACAATTACTGGAGTATACTGGTCTCAGCTCACTCAGGTATGTTGTGTAGACGATAAAACATGTTGAGATATGTTCTCTTATGGGTTGGTACACTTATTGTTGCTATCAACTCTAGTGGTGGATTAACAGCGACCTAATATTCTCTGTGTGTCTAAAAGATTACTGGAATATACTGGTCTCAGTTTACTCAGGGATGTTGTATACATGACATAAAATGTTGAGATATGACTCTTGTGGGTTGGTACACTGATTGTTGCTATCAACTCTAGTGATGGATTAACAGCGACCTAATATTCTCTGTGTGTCTAAAAGATTACTGGAGTATACTGGTCTCAGCTTACTCAGGTATGTTGGGTAGATGATAAAACATGTTGAGATATGTCTCTTGTGGGTTGGTACACTGATTGTTACTATCCACTCTAGTGATGGATTAACAGCGACCTAATTTTCGCTGTGAGTCTGCAAGATTACTGGAGTATACTGATCTCAGCTTACTCAGGGATTTTGTGTAGATGATAAAACATGTTGAGATATGTCTCTTGTGGGTTGTAATACTGATTGTTACTATCCACACTAGTGATGGATTAACAGCGACCTAATTTTCGCTGTGAGTCTGCAAGATTACTGGAGTATACTGATCTCAGCTTACTCAGGGATTTTGTGTAGATGATAAAACATGTTGAGATATGTCCCTTGTGGGTTGTGACACTTATTGCATCTATCGTCTCTACTGATGGATTAACAGCGACCTAATATTCTCTGTGTGTCTACAAAATTACTGAAGTATACTGATCTCAGCTTACTCAGGGATGTTGTGTAGATGATAAAAACGTGTTGAGATATGACTCTTGTGGGTTGGTACACTGATTGATGCTATCTACTCTAGTGAAGGATTAACAGCGACATAATAGTCTGTGTGTGTTGACATTATTACTGGGAGTATACTGGTATCAGCTTACTCAGGTATGTTGGGTAGATGTTAAAACATGTTGAGATATGTCTCTTGTGGGTTGGTACACTGATTGTTACTATCCACTCTAGTGATGGATTAACAGCGACCTAATTTTCGCTGTGAGTCTACAAGATTACTGGAGTATACTGATCTCAGCTTACTCAGAGATTTTGTGTAGATGATAAAACATGTTGAGATATGTCTCTTGTGGGTTGTAATACTGATTGTTGCTATCGACTCTAGTGATGGATTAACAGCGACCTAATATTCTCTGTGTGTCTACAAGATTACTGGAGTATACTGGTCTCAGTTTACTCAGGGATGTTGTATACATGACATAAAACGTTGAGATATGTCTCTTATGAATTGGTACACTGATTGTTGCTATCAACTGTAGTGATGGGATTAACAGCGACCTAATATTCTCTGTGTGTCTAAAAGATTACTGGAGTATACTGATCTCAGCTTACTCAGGGATTTTGTGTAGATGATAAAACATGTTGAGATATGTCTCTTGTGGGTTGTAATACTGATTGTTACTATCCACTCTAGTGATGGATTAACAGCGACCTAATTTTCGCTGTGAGTCTGCAAGATTACTGGAGTATACTGATCTCAGCTTACTCAGGGATTTTGTGTAGATGATAAAACATGTTGAGATATGTCCCTTGTGGGTTGTGACACTTATTGCATCTATCGTCTCTACTGATGGATTAACAGCGACCTAATATTCTCTGTGTGTCTACAAAATTACTGGAGTATACTGATCTCAGCTTACTCAGGGATGTTGTGTAGATGAATAAAACGTGTTGAGATATGTCTCTTGTGGGTTGGTACACTGATTGTTGCTATCTACTCTAGTGAAGGATTAACAGCGACATAATAGTCTGTGTGTGTTGACATTATTAATGGAGTATACTGGTCTCAGCTTACTCAGGTATGTTGGGTAGATGATAAAACATGTTGAGATATGTCTCTTGTGGGTTGGTACACTGATTTTTACTATCCACTCTAGTGATGGATTAACAGCGACCTAATTTTCGCTGTGAGTCTACAAGATTACTGGAGTATACTGATCTCAGCTTACTCAGAGATTTTGTGTAGATGATAAAACATGTTGAGATATGTATCTTGTGGCGTGTAATACTGATTGTTGCTATCGACTCTAGTGATGGATTAACAGCGACCTAATATTCTCTGTGTGTCTACAAGATTACTGGAGTATACTGGTCTCAGTTTACTCAGGGATGTTGTATACATGACATAAAAAAGTTGAGATATGTCCCTTGTGGGTTGTGAAACTGATTGCATCTATCAACTCTAGTGGTGGATTAACAGCGACCTAATTTTCTCTGTGAGTCTGCAAGATTACTGGAGTATACTGGTCTCAGCTTACTCAGGTATGTTGTGTAGATGATTAAAACATGTTGAGATATGTCTCTTATGGGTTGGTACACTGATTGTTACTATCCACTCTAGTGATGGATTAACAGCGACCTAATTTTCGCTGTGAGTCTACAAGATTATTACTGGAGTATACTGATCTCAGCTTACTCAGAGATTTTTGTGTAGATGATAAAACATGTTGAGATATGTCTCTTTGTGGGTTGTAATACTGATTGTTGCTTATCGACTCTAGTGATGGATTAACAGCGACCTAATATTCTCTGTTGTGTCTACAAGATTACTGGAGTATACTGGTCTCAGTTTACTCACGGATGTTGTATACAGGACATAAAATGTTGAGATATGTCCCTTGTGGGTTGTGACACTGATTGCATCTATCGACTCTACTGATGGATTAACAGCGACCTAATATTCTCTGTGTGTCTACACAATTACTGGAGTATACTGGTCTCAGCTCACTCAGGTATGTTGTGTAGACGATAAAACATGTTGAGATATGTCTCTTATGGGTTGGTACACTGATTGTTGCTATCAACTCTAGTGGTGGATTAACAGCGACCTAATATTCTCTGTGTGTCTAAAAGATTACTGGAATATACTGGTCTCAGTTTACTCAGGGATGTTGTATACATGACATAAAATGTTGAGATATGACTCTTGTGGGTTGGTACACTGATTGTTGCTATCAACTCTAGTGATGGATTAACAGCGACCTAATATTCTCTGTGTGTTCTAAAAAGATTACTGGAGTATACTGGTCTCAGCTTACTCAGGTATGTTGGGTAGATGATAAAACATGTTGAGATATGTCTCTTGTGGGTTGGTACACTGATTGTTACTATCCACTCTAGTGATGGATTAACAGCGACCTAATTTTTCGCTGTGAGTCTGCAAGATTACTGGAGTATACTGATCTCAGCTTACTCAGGGATTTTGTGTAGATGATAAAAAACATGTTGAGATATGTCTCTTGTGGGTTGTAATACTGATTGTTACTATCCACTCTAGTGATGGATTAACAGCGACCTAATTTTCGCTGTGAGTCTGCAAGATTACTGGAGTATACTGATCTCAGCTTACTCAGGGATTTTGTGTAGATGATAAAACATGTTGAGATATGTCCCTTGTGGGTTGTGACACTTATTGCATCTATCGTCTCTACTGATGGATTAACAGCGACCTAATATTCTCTGTGTGTCTACAAAATTACTGGAGTATACTGATCTCAGCTTACTCAGGGATGTTGTGTAGATGATAAAACGTGTTGAGATATGTCTCTTGTGGGTTGGTACACTGATTGTTGCTATCTACTCTAGTGAAGGATTAACAGCGACATAATAGTCTGTGTGTGTTGACATTATTAATGGAGTATACTGGTATCAGCTTACTCATGGATGTTGTGTAGATGATAAACACTAATGTATGTAAAATTTAAGTACATTTATTTGAATATTTTACACGTGGAATGCAAACCAACAAAAAAGTTTACTTATTAAAATATGCCCATTAAAAACTATTCCTAAGAGATTTTAACACATTAATTCATAGCAGTATTGCCAAAATAATAACTAAGTACTCTAAAGTAAATATTAGTGAAGACATCTTCAGAATAAAGCTCTTGAATCGGTGCTATTTCAGTTTGTGTTTGTTTATTCATTGAGTTAGTTTTATACCTATTTAACTAATAAAATGTTTCTTAGTTGAAAAAAGTTTATAATCAACCCTATGATATAATGTTTTTAAAACCTCGCCCATTAACACGGGTGGAAGGTTTGCAAGAAAAATAAATTAGAGATTTATAATTTTTTAAAATAAAAATCAAGGCTTAATCATAGGTTCTTACTTTTAATAAATGTTAAAATTTAACTAGTAGAAATGTGTTTTATTTCTTCGTTAGAATAGCTAAAAATTCAGCCAATTCATTGTTCTATTATATTTATAGCCATAAATATCACATTTAACGGCAATTATAAACAAATTTACACTATATTTTGTACATTTTACATAGTCCAATTGGATCTAAAGACAGTGTCAATAAGAGAGGACCAGAAAGTTACAGAGAAACACAGGTGTGGAAATACTCGTCCCTGCAACACAATATAAGGTGCGGTAACACACAAACTGTCTGATGGATTGCGTTGGTCCTGACCCGACATCGCACGCCGCAGGATGTAAAATTGTACATGTTTCTGTAAATTTTAGGATTAAACTGAGTTTTCTTACAGCTGCTAATATTATAATTAGTTCTGATATGTTTTAATATATGAAGCGGTAGATTAGGTGTTGGATTATCGATTGTTCTTAGAATATTAATTAATTAATTTTGGAAACTATACATATATACTACTTACATTTGAGAACTCCAGTAAAACTAGATTTGGTAGCATAAAAAATGATAGGATAAATTACACAATACACATTAGGAAATTGATATGGTAAAATCTTTAGATGCATAGCTATTACAAGGTCAAGTAAGCGCAGTCCTTTTAAGTAAGAATAATATTACAGGAGCCAAAAGCCAATTTGTATTGTTTAAGAAGAGAAAATGTTCTCCAGACCTCGATAAAGGAAATTTTCCCCAAGAAAGAAATTAATTTCTAATCTACGCTACCTTTTTCTAATATAAAAATGAGAGATTAAAAATAAATAAAATGAATTTTTTCTCAGAATAAACCGTACTAGTAGAGTACCTTTACAGTATTATTTAGTACTTGACATGAATTCAGTACTTTTTTGAGTCCTGAAGTCACGACAAGTACAAATAAAGTACCTATGGTCATGGTACACTCCTGTTTCAGTCTTGCTGGATCCCCTCACAACGAACGTGGGACTCCAGATTCCAGGAGGTGTACTAAAGTGAGGGTGAAATGATGGCGTTAAACCTAACCAATTCAAGATGAGACGGATTTCAATTGTTTTCAAAACACAAGTTGTAAATATTATAATTTAATTCATCAGTAACATATTATTCTAACTCATATACTTATATTTTTCACGCATATTCTGTTAGTAGTACTATACCAACACGCACCAAGTAAAACGAAACAGGACCTGATTGCAAATGAGGTCTTTGAACGCCGAGATGGAAACGTCGCCATCGTCAAGCTGTTTGAGCTTGAATTATCAATCATTAAATACTGCAACCGTAAACTGTTATCGTACTGAAAATCTCCCCTTTCAATTAATTAAATGTCAGGTTTTCAATTATAATTGATATTAATAACTAAACTATTGATACTTTTCATTTAAAAACTCTTTCTAACACAAGACGGACGAGAAGCGAGTGGTACTTTATTACCGCTGTCATAATACTGATATTTCCGATGAAAAAGGGGCTACAGATACTGTTTTTCCAAAGCTCATTTAAATTAAAATATTTCAATTATAAAAAAAACACCCTATAAAATACATCATTTTATAAAATAACACAGAAGCGGTTACAATCCATTGGAACCCATGTATTGATATATTACTAATGTGTTAATTGAACGACTGATGAATTGACCAGTCCATACTAAATAAAACTATTCGTTACCTTTATATATTCAGTTAGGTCAATAGAGTTAATTAAGTGAAATGACTGCCTTACACAAAACCCTTTCACAACGTTTCATAGTGATTGGTCCAACGTATATCAGTCACTACTTTTAATTAACCATTGCCTTGTGTATAATGCAATTCAAATAAAACTATTGAATAACATTTATTTAAAAAAAACGCGGTTATATTGCATTTATTATGGTCCAATAACTTTTTAGGTCATAGTATTTAATCACATTGAAATTCAATATTCCATTAAAATTTGCCTAAGAACCGATTACTTTGCCTGTGATATTCGATAGTATAAAAGTCCTAGGGCAGATATGCATTTTTGAGTAATCAACAATATGTAATAATTTTTGCTATTTTTAATATTAGATGATTTAACTATGGATAAGTTTAAAAAAATTTTAAGTCTATTCACTAAAAAGGACATCATATATTGTTACTGATCACTCAGAAGCTATCCTTAAAAATTTTACCAAGGTTCATTCTAGGTACAAACTTTTGGCAGAAGATAAAACATTAATTATGAAACATGGATGATAATGAGTTTCCCCCAACACGATTAATAATTAGACAATCTATTCTCATAACATTTTGTTGAATTGGTACATTATATTTACGCTGCTTCAAAAATGTAAACTGTATTTAATGCATAAATATGCAAAGTAATGGTTAAAAATACAAACACGTAAAATGTAGTATATTATTTTACGTGAAATTTGCGAAGATTTATATAATATTGTAGACCAATAAGATTGTTGTGGACATGTTTAATATTGTTTCTTTACAAATACGATTCAAAATATAGAATATTTCAACATAAATACCACTTTTTACATAAAAATAGGTGGATGTATTTCTAAAAACTACTATTAGATTTGAATATATACATGTTTATTGAAAATATATTATCCAAAACAAACAAAAACTATATATTATGTCGGACAATTCATTCAGCTCTAAATTTATTCAGTTTTAACTGTCATACTGCTAAGAAACACATTGATTTTCCATTTTTTTCTATAAAATTACGAGAGTCACTTTTTTCAACCTCCGTTTTTCACGCCATGACGGCCAGAACACGTGACAGGTCCGCGGTGTGCGCAGTTGTCGATCGCGCATCTTCCCCGCTACAACATTTTGTCACTACTGAGTTCAAGTAACTAGTTTGCGCTGAGCTACAGTCGCAAAACAACATGTCCACCTCTATTAATTCTGCCGTCCAGATGTAAATTTAGGGAAAGGTCCAGCGTTTTAAACTTATTCTTACCTTTGCTAAATATGTTGCAAATGAAAATGTCAGAGGACAATAACCCAGCTCTGAGGCAAGTATTTGTTACGTTAATGCACTTTATATACAAACATAAAATCGTGCTGCCCGTAGTATATAACGAAGGTAATCGTCCAAAATTATGTTATATATTACTTCAAATAATTCATCGTAAACGACCTGCGACCAATGAATAATTATTAAAAATTTAAAGAATTGGTTTTTTTATTTTTAACAACTATTACTTGAAACAATGAAATAATTATTTACTATAAGAAGAATTTAAAACTAAAGCCAAATTAATTTTTATCTGATGGGGAATGGAGGGATTGTCTTCAGGATTGTTGATAGCCGTTTCCCAGGAGTAGTTACTTTAAGAACTTTTAATTTCAAAGAACAATTTAATAAACATCTTCCTGGGAAAAGGGAGGAGCAAACAAAGGTATAGAGAAAGATTTACGTGGATTTTAAACTGAAAGGAAGTGTCAAGTAAACATCAAGTTTCAGTTTAAATAAGTAGTTGTAATACAGGAATTATTGTTTGGACACGCGTGCCACAGTGACTGCGTGTAAGGCCGCTAAGATAGTGAGATACATTTGCACGTGTTCTTTTGGTTGTGTTTTTAGTGGCCTATTTAAAAATCTAAATTAAAAAACCCCACTCTCACCTGATATTTACTATTTGCTAAAGGAGATTATAGTTTTAGTGGTTAAAATTAAATTGAATTATATAGTATTCCTTTTTTAAATTTCATTTAGACCGGCTGCTTCACCTTTTAAACCTTCTCACCATTACCACCATATTATTTCATTTTTTCAGATAACCGCGCCGCGATGCCACAGGAAATGCCAATATTGATTTTCTTGTTGTTGATCCATTATAGCTTGTCCAAATGTGAAGGTGTATTTGTGCTAATGACTTGTGAAGCCTTGCTTCTTGTTTTCCTGATTGGATTTCGAGCCGTTGTGGATTGGTAATTTGATTATTTAAAATAGCTGGTTAGCAAATTCATTATCACATGTTGCAGGTTTTAAATTTCTACTTATGTATTATGCCTACTTAAACATGACGAAGAGGAGTGATTTAAATAATCGAAAACGTAGTCATTATAAATAATGAAACACGTAACGATAGTAAATGTCTAAAACCTTACTACAGTATTATTAAAATATTTCTTTAGTTTAATGTAGAAGTTATATTTAATTGACGTAACACTTTTTAAATAATTTCGAAAGAGTTCTGCTAACTTCACATAAGATTAAATATTGTAAATCTCTCTACACTTAGATCAATAAACACATGGATTATTGGAATTAATGGATTAAATTATTGCTTAAATTTCCCAATAAAGCCATCCCTTCTCTCCAAGGGAAGTAGTCATTGGCATTACTTGAATATTTAGTGTCAAGAAATGCAATATTTGTCTAATTAACATATACCAGGGTTTGTAGTTTCTTCATATCTATAATAAGGCATGGATTGGTTTTGAATATTAGATACCATACAATAATGGAATAACATGCCAAAAACTAGGATTTTTTGTTTAGCTCTGATAAAACTTATAAAGTTTGTATCGTTGGGTAAGCGTAATTTGGAGAGACAATTCATTCTATTTTTTACATTCCTAGAATTAGCATTAAAACTATATCCCTGTGTAAATCGTCATGACGCACAAAACATTGCTTAAGTTTAACCTCTGTTCATAACTCTTTCGATCCAATGCTTTGCAATTATAAAATCGAATGCCTTTGACATGATAATGAAATAAATGTAAAAATATGAAATCATATATCACCCCTTTGGACTTTTAAAGTTTGGAAAAATCTCCGTAAAGAACTTCAATCGTGAATAAATAGTCATTATAACGCTTTGTATCACTACAGTAGTTGAACAAAATCTGGTTAAATTATTGTTCATTGGTTGTACTGAAAAGTACAGAGCGCGAAATTCGTTTTTAAGGAGTTTAAGAGTTATTATGTTTTTATCACACATAAACATATAATTTCAACAGAGATGTCTAGTTAAATCGGTATAATGAGAAGCTGCTAATTACACAAATCTATAGATTTGCATCTTAAAACTTGAATGTTAACATAATAGAGAGAGATATTAGTTCAACCTTTATTAGGAAAAGAAGATTATATCTTAATATTCCAACTCAGAAACAGTGTTCAAAAACACTAATAGTTTTTATATTTAATCTGAAAACGTTTCACGTTTTTTGCGGCAAGGGAATTAGACTTCTCAGGCCAACGCTCAAACAGCTCGTTTGAAGAACGTCCACTGTCACAAAAATTTATGTCTGTTTGCACAATATATTCTATTCGAGAGTATGTTTGAATACTAATATTGAACATCTGAATAAATCAACTGTTATGTAAACAATTGTATGGCGAGAACATACTGTTATTTGTACACGCCGGAATAATGACATAGTACACGATACATACAAGTGGTTAAATAGAATTTATAATTAATAAATTTCGAGATGTTACCTCGGTGTCGTGTTCGCAGAGATAACTGTCAGGTGAGTTTACTGATAAGCTTGTTCTGCTGTGACTGGGGATCGCAGACAGGATCAAGTTCCTGCATCAAATAAGCTACTGCTCTATAACAAGACATGGGCATGGGTTTGTAAGTATTGGTGACTGTAGAATCAATGGTTACGTACCAGTTATCAATGTTTTGTCGATTTAAAATGCAATGCATTCTGCACTGCTTGTTTTGTCTATATTTCTTAACTCATAATTATATATTAATTTATCTCTTTCTACATACTGTATACGTTTTTGTGTAATATATACAATTATACTCTATTAGGTTATGTGTGTTTGGAATATACTTTTATGAAATTTGGGCTTCTCAGACCCAAAAAATAAATGAAACTGAACAAGTGTTGATATAAATTATTTATACGTATAATTAATAATTAAAAAAATATATATTTTCATTTTAAATACCAAACAAGGTCTTGCGATGTGTTTTACAAGAAAATTGTTACGTAACATACATTTTGAACTGACAATTATTTATTTTAGTTTGTTAATTGTTTTGAAGAATATTTTTATTTGTAGGCTATTTTATTTTTAAATGCGTCAAAAATACTGAGAAAACAGATCGTCCACGACGCGCCAGTGGTGCCACACGCTGGAACTAAAAACATAGGTGTGCCAACATAAGGTCGTATACTGTTCAACTAGTTCAGTCCTTATATTACCGTGTTTTTGTTTGCAGAGCCCTGTCTATATCTACCACTTAATATACAGTAAATAACCTTCCTTTGTTATTTTTTGTTCCATTAAATTGTTACACAACACTTGAAATATTGGAGGTTTAAAGCAGTATAGACTGTCAAAGTTGTTGTGGAAAAAACTAATGATTTTAAGTAATTTATGTAATATGTATTCATAACAGATATTTCTAAAAGCTTTTAATTTCTTACTCAAATATGTTAACAAGCTAAAAAATGTATGTTAACGTTAATTTTATCTATAACTATTTATTCATATAAATGGTGTAAAGTATACGTAAAAGTTTGCCATTAGTTTTATTATTTGTAGCCATTGGGTACATCAGTTTGTATAAACAATAAGTATATTATTACATTGTTTGTATTTTATAGTAAATTGCCTTGAAAATAATGTTTAGAAAAAGCTTTAGTCTTCACTCACTTCTATAGAAAAAAATTTTCGTCCTCTACAGAATTTAAAATAAAATTAATGCACATAAATAAAACATAAGTTTCAATGTTACCAAAACTCTTAAACTCTTTGAAATTGTAATAAACAGGAAAAGAGGTTGATACTGTCAGCGTACAGCTCCAACGCGCCATATTTCATAGTGAATAGAGTTATTTATGTGAGCGCAAACACTTTATATTTACCAAGCTCTGACTTCTGGAGATATAAGTCAATTGTGAACAAGTTCATAAAAGCAAAACTCTTTGCATATTATTGCTTTCTATTAACAAGATTTAAAGTAAATGTAATTCACTTTTAAAATGTTACGTACTTTTGATATTTATGCCCTGGTGTGGATAGGTAAAAGCACATTTTGTCTTTTCATAAGGGATAGTTAAAGTAAAGTTAATATAGTAAAACATGTGATAGACTGATAACTCTAATTCTCATTTAAAGTTTTAATGCCTTAGTTTTATTTTGGTACGATAAATATCTAGTTTATTATAAATTAGTCTCATATAAATATATTAAAGTTCTATTAAATGTACCACATAAACAGGCATCGGGAAGATAAACTACACATCCAATATAAAATACTTCATGTTTAGCATATGCTGAGAAATTAAATAATAAAATAATTGGCTGAGTGAGCTTCAGTGAATCCTATCGCCGTGAGATTGGACAAATGTTATTTCTTTGTTCTATATCTCCATATTTCTATCTTTATTTCTGTCTGCCTCCTCGATATCGCAAAAAATGAAATTATCTATAGAATTGAAATTGTGCATAAGAGAAACACTGAACTTAATGTATGTCACTCCATGGGATTTGGATAAGAGTTGGAGAATATCTTATCGTTGGTATTATGGGTAACCAGGATGGCAATGAGAAAAAGGCAGAAAAAATGTGTACAAAACTCAATCACCCGTTAAGAAGTTCAAAATATGTTTTTACCAAAACATTCAATATTGTTTTATTTTGTGTTTTTTTAAAGTATGTTATTATTTAAAAGCTGATATGAATCCCAATTTAATGAAAAATCAGGAATGTAACAAGGTATGTCGAGAAATATTATATATGCAGAATTGTATATGAAACTTCCTTTCTAGTATAAAGTTTTGTGATACATAGTATTTGCGTAAAACCTTTCTATTATCGGCTGTCTGGCCGTTTGGCATTTTGAAATTAAAATAAGCTACATATTTTAAACCTTTTCACGCAACCTCAAGAAGCCTGTTATTTGCCTACACATACTTTTTATATACATAACACGTCAAGTGTATCCCACATATCCCTGTTTATTCTACTGTAATACGGATTTTCTACACCGGAAGAGGGCAGATTCCAGTCATTTAAAAACCTAGTATTTCTATTTTTTTAACATTTAATGATGGCAATCGCCTGAGATCCTAAATATTCTTTTAAATCACACTTTGTCAATACCAAAACTTTAAACAAAACAGTTAATTCATCATTCAACTTAGTGACTAGCCTATCAAATCAGAAGTCAGTACCCGTCATCCAAACTCTGATTGATCTAATGAGTAATTTCGCACACAGAAGCCACATTACAAGTATCTCCACACGTTCACATGTAATACCCTACATTTATACATCTCAAAATCTACGCTGTTTTACCATTGTACATTGTAAGTTACAGTTTCTCATGTAAGTTTCTACTGTATCAATGTATTAGACTTTATACATTGTGGCTGTCTCATTTCATCACGCTTTAAATTAAAGGTCGTATTTAATTAAACTGTTGCTAAATAATCCCACCCTGCAGTTTTTTTACGATACTATGAAGGAAAACAATAATCTTCCCCGTTGAAATGGACTCGTGATTCTCAGTCCCACTGGACTATTACTTGGGACTCTTCCAACAGTTAACGGATTATTTTAATGGGCTGCCACCGTAGTAAGAAGTAAAAATACACACTTAGGCGAGACTTAATAAATGTACCAACAGTTTCATAGAACGTTTGCTTTGCCTTCTCTTAAAGGATTCAAACATTGATGTGATTTTCCTTAAAAGCACTTTTCTTTATTTCAAATAGTTTATGATTGACCGTTGCGAACAGTTTTATATTGGTCTCATGGGTAGGTCATGATGACAACTAGAACATCGTAAGATAAAATACATCAAATGTGTAAATTTTATAATCAATCTCGGTACTACAATTAAAATAATATAATAATAAATAATACCAAAGAATGGGAATATAAAATAAAAGAAGACATTGTAAAACGTGGAAATAAACTAACACATGGTGGCTATCTTGCCACCTGACACTCTAGAAAGATTTCTCTTAATGAGATAAGGCTACAAATTTCGCATGAAACCAAACTTGTTACACGACATGAGGTGTGGTGTACTACTACTACTGCATTGTACATGGCCTATACATGCATTGTAACATGTGGACACACTAACATATGATGGATATCTAGTCAACTGACACTCGAAAGATGTCCCTGATGAGATAAAGACTATAAGTTCCACATGTAACCACGGTGAAGCTTGTTACACGACATTGTGGTGTGGTGTACTACTACTGCAATTGTACACGGCCTAAACATGCATTGTAACATGTGACACACTAACATATTATGGTATCTAGTCACCTGACACTCGAAAAAGATGTCCTTGATGAGATAAGACTATAAGTTCCACATGTAACCACGGTGAAGCTTGTTACGCGACATGTGGTGTGGTGTACTACTACTGCATTGTACACGGCCTATACATGCATTGTAACATGTGACAACACTAACATTATTATGGCTATCTAGTCACCTGACAACTCGAAAAAAGATGTCCTGATGAGATAAGACTATAAGTTCCACATGTAACCACGGTTGGAAGCTTGTTATGCGACATGTGGTGTGGGTGTACTACTACTTGCATTGTACACGGCCTATACATGCATTGCAGTTCCATAGAGCTGTAGTGTTTCGTTTTTATACATAGAGGAAGGTTTAAGAATCCAAATTTTTATGTTTAAGTTTGGAAAGTTTTACAACTAAATATAAATAATTATTTAATAAAATTATTTATCCCGATCCTAAGATTTTTTCTTTCATCACGCCACAGGTCAAATATAAAACTGGTGGAGAGAGGGATGCTTAAGCACCCTGTATACATGTAGATTACGTATCTTTTCAAATACATAATTATGGGCCATTGTTTTATTCATTATTTTTATTTTTTAAGTTATCTTTTAAATGACCTCAGTTAATTGTGATCTAAGCTATAAGAAATACTATTGTGAGTATTTATACAGGGTGATTCGGTTAGTGTTACCGGCACTTTCTGAGTGATTTTACTATAAAAAATAAAGAAAAAAGTTCATATAAACATGGGTCCGGAAATGCTTCCTTACTGGGTTATGGCCAATTGAAGATTTCACCAAAAATTGTGTGCAGGAGGTCAAATGATGATTTTGCGCGTGTTTATGAAGAGATATTTATAGGCGAATGCACAACTTTTTCTAACGCATTTTTTAGATGAGAAATTGAATAAAGTTCATCTCATAGCTGTATCTCATTTATTTTTTTTGTTATACTAAAAAAAACAGAAATAAAATAATTTTGAAAACACTTTTTTAAGGTTTACGGGCAATTATTTCGTTAAATAGGGCATTTGAAGACCCACATTTTTACAAAGAAACTTGCATAAAATTTAATTCTGATAAAAATTATGTGCCACACGGCTATTAACAGCGAAGTATTAGTTTCTGGAATTTAATTTTATCAACAAAACATTTTACCAAGCAAGAAATACGTAAATTTAGTAAATAAACACGTAATGTAATGATATAAGGTACACAAATAATTGTCTTAGCATACAAATTGTAAATACGATTTTAATAGATTAATGCTTTTTAGGACTATCCAAATGGTTACATCATGTACCTACATATCTTTGTCACGTTAGCTTTACAGAAGGTAAGATTATGTTTTTATAAGTTGGTATCACAATATCAGCTGTTCAAACAATACACTGCAATTTACTGAGGAATCCAAATTATTTCTTACCAAATTCTGTACTAGTTTAATGAGTGCAAATTTAATACAATTAAATTTACTACTCGTTTGGTAGTAGGAAGTGTATTTAAAAGTAACATTACTATCACAATTGCAATGCCTTTGTTATTTACAACGGAAGAATATGCCGACATGGTATTTGTCTTAGGCGTTTGTGACGGAAATGCAAACCGCTGATACTGCAGAATACCAGAAGACGATTTCCTAATCGCAGAGTTCCAAACCAAAAAACGATCAGTGGATCATTTCGTACCCTAAGAGTAACAGGTAAACTTCCTAGTATTAATAAGTATTCGGGATCGCCCTGCCCAGAATAATGTAGATATGGAAGAGGCTATAATCATGGCTACTGAACGCAGTCCTGGTGTCAGTACACGGCGTCTTTCTAGGCGATTCGCAGTGTCTCAGTCTGAAGTATGGAGAACTTGGTCGCAAAAATAGCATGTTCCCTTACCATAAAAACAAACTTCAAAGTATTGAAACCAACAGATCCTCCTCTTCGATTGGAAATTTTGCAAACTGGTTAATTAGAAACCGTCCAACATCATAGAACCATTTTATTCACTGATGAAGCTATTTACCCGAGATGGCGTCAACAACCTTCACAAAGAACACACTTGGGCAGAGGGAAATCCACATAGTACAATCGTGCGGCAACTTTCAACACAGCATTAGTGTAAATGTATGGTGTGGTCTCATTCATGATCGATTAATAGGACCATTCATTCTCCGAGGACATCTAAATTCCCGCCTGGTAACTAGAATTCCTTACAGAACAACTACCACTATTATTAGAAGATGTTCTTTAGCAGCAAGGTGCAATATTATTTATCAACATGATGGTGCCCCTGCCCCACTTTTCCATAATGTAACAATGCACTTAAACGAGAGCAGTTTCCCGGGCGATGGATTGGTCGCGGTGGACCACACACTTGGCCACCAAGATCACCAGATCTAACTCCATTCTGTTATATGGGGTTGGATGAAGAACCTGTGTGTACAAATCATAAAACAATCGTGCAGCGTTGCGGAGGATAACTCGATCAATCAGAAGCGAGCTGCTAAGTGTATTGAAATACAATGGACTGATTTTTGAACACCTGTTATGAAAGTGGTACGTAGTATTATAAGCTTTAGATTAAAAATCTAATAATTTATTTTAAAACTTAATTTAAATGGCATCCTAATAAATCTTATGTGTAGGCTACTCTATGTCATTAAAATGCGGTTTTCCTTTGCTTTTGAATTTCTTGCTTGGTAGAATGTTTGTTGTAAAATTACAATTCCGAGAAACTACTACTTCGCTGTTTATAGCCGCTGTGGCACATATCTTATTATTACTGTATATGAGTAAGAGACGTATATTAACCGAGGATTATGATAGTTACAAGGACATCCTTAATAAAGATCAATTTTAAATTATTAGTGACAGTAAAATTAATGCTATAATGTTATATATAAATAATATATATATATATATATATATACTATATATATATATATCTTATATATATATATATATATAAGTAGATATGAATATGAGGGTTCTAGCGCACTTTTGGGAACAGTCAGAAAATCAACGTAAAATACTGTTTAAAGGACAATTAAACTAATCTGTAACTCACGAATGAAAAATTAACCGAATCTATAGCTGTTTTAACTGTTCATTGTAGGCTTCTAATTTCTTAAGCTGTTTTAATGAAAAAATCCAGAAATCTTAAATGAAAAATCTATAAACGGAAATAATGAAATTTGCTAACATTCGCTCAACAGAAAATAAGAAGATTTTTACTGAATTTCTCTATTATATTATCGTTCTTAATCACTTCATAGGCTAAAAATTTCTCAGAAACCACAAACCACATAACAAATCGCGTTTGTAACAGCATTTTGAAAATCCATATTGATAATTATATCGTTCTTTTGAACTAGAAAGTATTTGTCAATCTCTTTGTTGTATCAATGACATAAATGGGTCTATTTGCTATAAATTCTTTGGGGTTGTAATACATTTCCATATTTTTGTAGTAAACTTTCTTAAAATCTTGATACATCTGATACCATGATTCTGAAAAAGACCACCGGAAATGTTTAAATTTTGTAATTCATCTGGATAATAAGAACCATTCAATTTTTACTCTGATTATTTTTTACATTCAAACTATCGAACCTTTGAAGGATTTTTTTTCTTGATTATTCTGTCTATCTGTTTGAAACAATGATAACGAACTTGGGATTGAAGATATTTCTATAAATATTTTGTGATATCGAACGAATAAGTTGTTCCGGAAATACCTTTTTGCTCAATGTACATTGCCAATCTAAGAAAATTTAACGTGATGTTTTGAGATTTTATAATTCTCATCAATCAACTGAATTTTACTCGTGGTTTTGTAATCAATCATCGGAACTCTATATGAAAAAACTCGTTAATTGTAATTTTGCCATCAACAGGCATAACATTTCCAGTTGCAGTCTTCAGAAACACAATCATCGTCTTCTGCCTCTTATAAAACTTAGATAAAATCCTCCTTTATAGATCGGAATAGTAACATTTTAAAAAAATCCTAAGCCGAAATGTGCTAAATCACCGGACCGCTTCAAATTGTCCAAATTTAAAAGTTGATTCAAAACTGTTTGAAAATACACCACTTTTGGAATAACAAATAGTTCCTTTTATTGTGCTTAATTGGCCACAGTTTTCGACTTCTTCTATCAATTTGTTGTGTTTTCTTACTTCAATCTTAGAAAATAAAAACGGTATAAAATTATCGATTAATCTACACATTATCACAGCTCCAAGATAGCGCTTGAAACATCTTGGTTTTGTTAAAGTTCACAGAAATATTAAAACTGGAAGTTAGACGAGCAAAAAGTTATCTCCAAAATCAATATTAAACTCAGTTCTTTTATTCGGTTCATTCTAATGTTGTTTACTAATTGGATAGAAATTTTTAAATCCGCCCTTTCAATATCACTAGCATATTTTCTGTAGTCCGCCATTTAATAGAGAAAATTAGAGAAATTTTAAACATCGTTGTATCATTTTTTCATCGATCTAAAGTACGTTTTTATAAGAAAAGATATAAATTAGAGTCATTTTTTAATGATCTACTTCGTCATATTCAGGATTCTCTTCCTTAAATTTTGCGATCTCGGTCACATATTTCCAATAAAATCTGCACAGGATAGTAACCGCTATCTATAATATTGTTCCAATCAACTGTATCTTTATTTTCATCCAATAAACTTTTGACTCAAGTGTTGATAGAGACAAAGAACAGACATATGATCTTTTAATTGATAATGTATATTTTCTTGAATGAACTCTGGGGACAGAGTTTGATATTTAGCAATGTTATACCAATTCAATTTGTTTACGTATAATCTCATCATATCTTCGGATAATTCATATTTTTGAGAAATGTCCAATCCAATTGTTCTTTTTTCAAATCTCTTTTCGTGTTGCATGATAAAAAGATCGAAAGCACTGTAATGTCCGCCATCTCTATTTATTACGAAAAATTTTTCAAGTTTTTATAATTTGGCTCTTTTAGCGTTACATTCAGCACATTTTCCAGAAACTCTTTTCTAAGAGTCCATTGATGTTTGCATAGTATTTTATATTCATTTGTTGCAGTTTTTGCCTTACACCTCACACAATATATAGAGCGCCATTTATTTAGGGAAAAATTTATCGTGCATAAAAACTACGCGAATACCTATTTCAGTAAGATATTCCTACATATTATTAAGTTTTTTTTCTAATTTTTGAAATTTGGACAGCATAAGAATCATTGTATTCAACAAATTTATGACCAATATTCTCAAAAGTTTTCGTAGCATTCTAAAACTCAACTTATCAAAAGACTCTTTCAATATATTAGTAAGTTTTTCATTAATTTCACCAACATCGTCTACTGATCTTCTATATTTCTGGCTTCATAACTTGTCATAGACTTCTTTTGTAAAATCTTTAACATGCTGTTTATGGAATTCTCGTAATTTTGTTTTAGTTCATTAAACATTTTACTTAGGGATCTTCTAATTGAATTCATTACAACAACATCAAATGGATTAATCCTTTACTACACACCGCTAATTCTTTTTCCTTTAAAATCTAAGGCATTTTTAACATTCGGATCATGTAAATCACAAATATCGATGTTTTCTGATAAATTTTTAGAGGTTTTAAAATTTGTTCTTTAACAACAACATCTTGTTTGTCAATAACAGGGTCGACACCGACAATTCTTTTTTTATTAGCCAAACTAACATAATTCTTTTCAACTTTGATCGCTTCAGTATTATTTTCATCAGCTTTTTCGATATCGAGACATTAAATTGGTAAATAAATTTTTTTACACCAATCATCAACTTCTTTTTCCAATGTTTTTATTTTATCAGCAATTCATTTGAAACTCATGAAATTTTGCAAGTTTGTGCTATCATATTCTGCTTTAAAATCTTTCCATATCTCGACAGCAATCATTTCTGAATCTGGAAGGTTTTGTAATAAATTTCTAATTGTTATCTACAATCACACTCAAACTATCTAAAATTCAAAATATTATCTACATTTTTGAATACTTTCGATTTGGTTTCCAAACACGTCAAAAAATATTTCGTGAACTCCATATTTATTAAGCAATAATTTGTTGACAACTATCTTTTAAAATCTTTACCCAAGTACTCAGTTCATTCAAAACACAATAACACATAAATGACCACATAATTGGGGGGATCTTTATCAGTCTTGAATCTGAGAATCATTGTAGTAGACGCTTGAATTTTTTCAATATTTTAATCAATTCTATAGGTGGTTTGTCCTCAATTCTTCCATACGAAATCAAAATTAACATGCATTCTTATCATTTTTATAATAACAAAATCCCAATGCGTACTCCACTTCCCATCAATCGGAGTCTAAATTCACATTCCACATTCAAATTTCTTAACTTTTTCAGGTAATGTATCTCTCATGAAGATTCCTCTAAAATGTTTAATATTTTTGCAGATTTCTTCCAATTCCCGAATGTTAAAGGTTTCAAATTTTTTTTTCAATGTTTGATTTCACGTAATTCAAAAGTTTTCTCTCATCTTATCCAGATCCTGTAACATCTTCCAACTCTTTGATCTAAACCAATTTAAAATGTTTCGAACACATAGGAATCACATCTTTTTACACGATTGGAGCAGCTTTACGAACATAAGGAACAACATTTTTACAACTGGAATATTTTCTCCAAAATCTAGTAAATCTTTCAAAAGTCCACCATTTTAAGTTCGTTCAACTGATTATAAGAAAATTCTGATTTCTGGTTCCTTCTATTGTTTTTCTTATGTTTTTCGAGTTTATTGTATTGTCTATTTGTTAAAAATATCTTATCTTCGCCATTTTTAGTTGATCTATTTTAAATTGAATACTACGGGTATTTTCTTCTTAAAAGCGGATTTTATTTTTTCTTTCTGATTTTTTGCTTGATAATTTTCGTTCACCCCATCCATTTATATAGTTAAAATTTCAAGTTACTCTTCGATTCCATTCCTAGTTTTTATTTCAAAAACATTGCTCCAGCTTGGAGAGCGCAACAAATCTTTCACCTAAACTTGCATCTTTTGATAAAAATCTATCCTATTTGCCTTATCTTGCAACACTTTATCTGCTATATGTCTGGAATTTGTGTTACTATGTTTTGCATAAAAAATATCGTGTTCCATAGCAGCAGCTTGATCTAATTTATTTATACCAGGATCTCCTCTTTTATAGTCTTTTTTCGAGGTTTTGTGCCAGGCCCCAGATACTGATACTTTGGTACGTGTAAATTCAAAAGGTTAAATTGTTGATAAAAAATCATTCAAAAGTCCAAATACCTCAATCATAGATGAACCTTATTGCTTCCAAAACTCGTTTTAAATATTTAATTCATCAGGTTTTTCAATCCATTTCATCAAGTTTGTTCGAAATAAAATCTTTAATCGCTTTCTTTTCGTTCAAAAAATCTGTTGTTTCCAGCCTTCTCTTGAGCATAAATATAATTAATAATTCCATCGAGTTTTGTCAAATCGTCGATATATCTGTATTCAATCTTATTATCACTGTCTTTCTTACACCTGATCCTTCGATTCGTTTTTCCCAAATTGGTTATACAAAATTGAGATAATTTTTTACCTTTACTTGACTTTGCGTTTCTTACGTTGCATGGATCATTATTTTTGTAAATTGAATCAGATTTCCATAAAATTTCTGTATACTTTTTCAAGTCTTCTTCAGAAATAAACCGTCTTTTGGAACATCAGTGTTGCCTGTTAATAATCTCCATAATACCTTGAGTTCCTTCATATGTTTTTTCATTATATATGATATCATTATGCTCAAAATTCACGGGCAAATTTCCAAATAATAAAACTTTTTTTTTTCTGTCCCAATACAAACCAAAATTTATCATCCTTTTCTCTAGGAAGAAATTTTTTTACCCAATTTCCACCAATTATTATATTCCGTTGTTCCAGGATTTTATATAATATTGTAGACCAAATAAGTTGTTGTGACCATGTTAATATTGTTTCTTTACAAATACGATTCTAATAATATAGAATAATACAACATAAATACCACTTTTTTAAATAAAAAATAGGGTGGAATGTATTTCTAAAACTACTAATTAGATATGAATATATACATTTTATTGGAAAATATAATTATCCCCAAACAAAACAAAACTATAAATTATTGTCGGACAATTCATTACAGCTCTACATTTTATTACAGTTATATAAAAACTGTCTTACTGGCTAAGGGAAACGACATTGAATTTTCACATATTATTTCTATAAAAATTACGAGAGTCGACTTTTTTCAACCTCCGTTTTCAAATTTCACGGCCATGACGGCCAGACAAGACGTGACAGGTCCGCGGTGTGCGCAGTTTGTCGATCGCGCATCTTCCCCTTCCCCGCTACAACATTTGTCCACTACTAGCGTTCAAGTAACTAGTTTGGCGCTGAGCTAACAGGTCGCAAAAAAACATGTCCTCCTCTAATAATTCTGGCCGTCAGATGTAAATTTAGGGAAAGGTCCAGCGTTTTTAAACTTATTTCTTTACCTTATGCTAAATATGTTTGCAAATGAAAATGTCAGAGGACAATAACCCAGCTTACTGAGGCAAGTAATTGTGAACGTTTTAATCACATTTATATACAAACATAAAATTCGTGCTGCCCCGTATGAAAATAACGAAGGTAAACGTCCATAATTAATGTTTATATTGTACTTACTGACTCAAATAATTCAACGTAAACGACCAGTCGACCAATGAATAATTAATTAAAATTTAAAGAATGTTTTTTTTATTTTTAAAACTATTACATGAAACATCTGAAAGTAATTTATTTACTATAAGAAGAAATTTAAAACTAAAAGCCAAATTAATTATTTATCTGATGGGAATGGAGGATGATTGTCTTCCAGGATTGTTTGATAGCCGTTTCCCAGGCGATAGTTACTTTTAAGAACTTTTAATTTCACAAAGTAACAATTTAATAAACATCTTCCTAGGGAAAGGGAGGAGGCAAACAAAGGTCAAGAAGTAAAGATTTACGTGGATTTAAAACTGAAAGGAAGTGTCAAGTAAACATCAAGTTTCAGTTTAAATAAGTAGTTGTAAATACAAGGAATTAAAGTTTGGACACCCGCGTGCCACAGTGACTGCGTGTAAGGCCGCTAAGATATGTGAAGATACATTTGCAACGTGTCTTTTGGTTGTGTTTAGTGGCCTATTTTATAAAAAATCTAAATTAAAAAACCCCACTCCACCTGATATTTACTCATTGCTTAAAGGAGGATTATAGTTTTATTGGTTAAATTTAAATTGAAATTATATAGTATTCCTTTTTTTAAATTTCCATTTAGACCCGGCTGCTTCACCCTTTAAACCTTCTCACCATTAACCACCAATATTATTTTCATTTTTTCAGATAACCCCCGCGATGCCACAGGAATGCCAATATTGATTATTCTTGTTGTTGGATCCATTATAGCTTGTCCCAACCGTGAAGTTATTTGTGCTAATTGACTTGAGTGAAGACCTTGCTTCTTTTGTGTTTCCCAGATTGAGATTTTCGAGCCGTTGTGGAATTGGTAAATTTGATTATTTAAAAATTTTGGTAGCAATTCATTATCACATTTGGCAGGTTTTTAAATTCTACAATATGTATTATGCCCTCTTAACATGACGAAGAAGGATAGATTTGAAATAATCGAAAACGTAGTATTATAAATAATGAAACACGGTAACGATAGTAAATGTGTCTAAAACCTTACTACAGTATTATTAAAATAATTCTTTAAGTTTAATGGTAGACCAGTTATAATTTAAATGACGTAACACTTTTTTTAAAATAAATTTTCGAAAAGAGTTCTGCTAACTTCACATAAGATTAATATTTGTAATCTCCTCTACATCTTCTTAAGATCCAATAACACATGGATTATTGGAATTAATGGATTAAAATAATTGCTTAAATTGCCCAATAAAGCCATCCTTCTCTCCAAGGGAAGTATTCATGGCCATAACTTGAATATTTAGATGTGTCCAAGAAATGCAATAATTTGTCCTAATTTAACATATACCAGGGTTGTAGTTTTCTTCATATCTATAATAAGGCAATGTGGATTGGTTTTGGAATATTAGATACCCATACAATAATGGAATAAACAATGCCAAAAACTTAGGATTTTTTGTTAAGCACTGATAAACTTATAAAGTTATGTATCGTTGGGTCAGCGGTAATTTGGAGAAGACGAATTCATTCAATTTTTTTATACATTCCCTAGAAATTAGCATTAAAACTATATCCCTTGTGTAAATCGTCATGACGCAACAAAACATTGCTTAAGTTTAAACCTCTGTTCCATAACTCTTTCGCTCCCA
Source organism: Homalodisca vitripennis (assembly GCF_021130785.1). Classification (NCBI taxonomy): domain Eukaryota; kingdom Metazoa; phylum Arthropoda; class Insecta; order Hemiptera; family Cicadellidae; genus Homalodisca; species Homalodisca vitripennis. The sequence goes on from NW_025777275.1 coordinate 119,765, forward strand.
ATGCTTTGCAATTTATAAAATCGAATGCCTTTGACATGATAATGAAATAAAAGTAAAAATATGAAATCATATAACACCCCCCCCTTTGGACATTTAAAGTTTTGGAAAAATCTTCTCCGTAAGAACTTCATCGTGAATAAATAGTCATTATACACCGCTTTTGGTAATCACTACAGTAGTTGAACAAAAATCTGGTTAAATTATTGTTCCATCTTGGTTGTACTGAAAAGAAACAGAGCGCGAATTCGTTTAAGGAGTTTAATAGTTATTTATGTTTTGTTTACTCACACATAAACATATCCTTTCTACAAGAGGATGTCTAGTTAAAATCGGTATAATGGAAAGCTGCTAATTACACAAATCTATAGATTTGCATCTTAAAACTTGAATGATTAAACATAATAAGAGAGAGAATATTAGTTCACCTTTATTAAAAAAGAAGATATATATCTTTAATATTCCAACTCAGAAACAGTGTTTCAAACACTAATAGATTTTTATATTTAAGCTGAAAACGTTTTCACGTTTTTTTTGCGGCAAGGGAATTTAGACTTCTTCCAGGCCAAACGCTCAAACAGCTCGTTTTGAAGACGTCCACAGTCACAAAAAAATATGTCTGTTTGGCAACAATATATTCTATTCGAGATGTATTGTTGAATAAACTCAACATTGAACATCCTGAATAAATCAACTGTTTATGTAAACAATTTGTAATGGCGAGATAACATACTGTTATTTGTACACGCCGGAATAATGACATAGTACAACGATACATACAGAGTGGTTAAATAGAATTTAATCATATTAAATAAATTTCGAGATGTTACCTTCGTGTCGTGTTCCGCAAAGATAACTGTCAGGTTGGTATACTGAGCAGCTTGTTCTGCTGTGACTGGTGAATTCGGCAGACAGGATCAAGTTCCCTGCATACAATAATGCTGAGCTGCTCTACTAACAAGAATGGGCATGGGTAAGTAAGTAATGGTGACTGTAGAAATCAAGTGGTTACGTACCAGTTATCAAATGTTTTGTCCGATTTTAAAATGCAATGCATTCTGCTGCTTGTTTAGGTCTCATATTTCTTAACTCATTAATTATATATTAATTTTAACTCTTTCTACAAACTGTATACGTTTTTTGTGTAATATAATACCATTTATAACTCTATTAGGTTTATGTGTGTTTAGGAATATAACTTCATTTATGAAATTTGGCTTCTCAGACCCCAACAAATAGAATGAAACTGAACAGGTGGTTGATATAAATTCATTTTAAACGTATACTAAATAATAAAAAATAAATATTTTCCATATTAAAATACCAAACCAAGGTTCTTGCGATGTGTTTTAACAAGAAAATTGATTACGTAACATAACATATTTGAAACTGACCATTATTTATTTTAGTATGGTTAATTGTTTTGAAAGAATATTTATTATTTTAGGCTATTTTATTTTTAAAATGCTTCAAAATACTGAGAAAACAGATCGTCCCACGACGCGGCCCAGTGGTGTGCCACACACAAACAGCTGGAACTAAAAAACATAGGTTGTGTCCAACATAAGGTCGGTATACAGTTCACTAGTTCAGTCCCTTATATTACCGGTGTTTATTGTTTGGCAGCTCCTGTCTCTATCTAACCACTTAAATACAGAAAAGTAACCATCCCTTGTTTATATTTTGTTTGATCCAATAAATTGTTAAAACACGATGAAATATTGGAGGTTTAAAGCAGTACTAGACTGACAAAAGTTGTTGTGGAAAAACTAAACTGATTTTTAAGTAATTTATGTAATAATGTATTCAAACCGATAGTTCTAAAAGCTTTTTAAATATTCTTACTCAAATATGTTAACAAGCTAAAAAATGAATGTTAACGTAATTTTTTATCTATAACTATTTATGCATATAAATGGTGTAAAAGTATAACGTAAAAAGTTGCCATTAGATAATATTTTATTTGTAAGCCATTGGAGGTACATCAAGTTTGTAAAAACAATAAGTATATATTATTACACATTGTTTGTATTTTATAGGTAAAATTGCACATTAAAATAATGTTTAGAAAAAGCTTAGAGAGTCTTAACTACCCTTTCTATAGAAAAAAATTCGATCCTCTAGCAAAGTTTTAAAAAAACTAATGCACATAAAATAAAACCATACGTTTTCAATGTTAACCCAAAACTCATTTAAACTCATGGAAATTGTATAAACTGAATCAGAGTTGATTACTGTCCTAGTCGTACAGCTTCCAACGCGCCATATTTCTAGTGAATAAGAGTTATTTATGTGAGCGCAAAACCACTTTTAATAATTACAAGCTCCCATGACTTCTGGAGATATAAGTCAATTGTGAACAATTCATAAAGCAACTCTTTGCATATTATTGCTTCTATTAACAAGTATTTAAAGTAAATGTAATTCACTTTTTAAAATGTTACGTAACTTTTGATATTTATGCCCTGGTGTGGATAGGTAAAAGCAACATTTTGTCTATTTCATAAAGGGATAGTTTTAAAGTACAATGTTATATAGTAAACATGTGATAGACTGATAACTCTAATTCTCATTAAAGTTTAAATGCCTTAGTATTTATTTTGGTACGATAAATATCTAGTTATATTTATAAATAGACTCATATAGAATATATTAAAGTTCTATTAAATGTACCACATAAACAGGCATCGGGAAGATAAACTACACATCCAATTTAAAAATACTTCATGTTTTAGCATAATGCTGAGAAATTAAATATAAAATAATTGGCTGAGTGGAGCTTCCAGTGAATCCTATTCGCCGTGAGATTGGACAAATGTTATTTCTTTGTCCTATATCTCCGCTATTACTATCTTTATTTCTGTCTGCCTCCTCGATATCGCAAAAAATGAAATTATCTATAGAATTGAAATTGTGCATAAGAAGAACACGAACATAATGTATGTCACTACTATCCAGGGATTTGGATAAGAGTTGAGAGAATAACTTATCGATGGTATTATGGTACCCAGGAAGGCAATGTAGACAAAGGCAGAAAAAATGTGTACAAAACTCAAAATCCACCCGTAGAAGATTTCAAATAAGATTTTTACCAAAACATTCACTATTGTTTTTTATTTTGTGTTTTTTATAAAGTATGTTAAATAATTTAAAGCTAGATAATGAATCCCAAGATATAAAGAAAAATCAGAATGTAAACAAGGTATGACGAGAAATAATTTAATATATGCAGAATTGTATATGAAACTTCAATTCTAGTATAATTTTGTGATACATAGTAATTTAGCGTAAAACCTTTCTATTATCGGCTGTCTGGCCGTTTGGCATTTTGAAATTAAAATAAGCTACATATTTTAAACCTTTTCACGCAACCTCAAAGAAGCCTGTTATTGCCTACACATATAATTTATATACATACACGTCAAGTGTATCCCACATATCCCTAGTTTTATTCTACTGTAATACGGATTTTCTACTCACCGGAAGAGGGCAGATTCCAGTCATTAAAACCTAGTTTTCCTATTTTTTAACATTTAATGATGGCAATCGCCTGAGATCCCTAATATTCTTTTAAATCACACTTTGTCAATACCAAACTTTAAACAAAACAGTTAATTCATCATTCAACTTAGTGACTAGCCTATCAAATCAGAAGTCAGTACCCCGACATCCAAACTCTGATTGATCTAATGAGTAAATTTCGCACACAGAAGCCACATTACAAGTATCTCCACACGTTCACATGTAATACCCTACATTTATACATCTCAAAAACTACGCTGTTTACCATTGTACATTGTAAGTTACAGTTTCTCATGTAAGTTATCTACTGTATCCAATGTATTAGACCTTTATACATTGTGGCTGTCTCATTTCATCACGCTTTAAATTAAAAGGTCGATTTAATTAAACTGTTGCTAAATAATCCCACCCTGCAGTTTTTTTATTTACGATACTATGAAGAAAACAATAATCTTCCCCGTTGAAAAGACTCGTGATTCTCATCCCACTGGACTATTACTTGGGACTCTTCCAACAGTTTTAACGGATTATATTTAATGGGCTGCCACCGTAGTAAGAAGTAAAAATACACACTTAGGCGAGACTTAATAAATGTACCAACAGTTTCATAGAACGTTTGCTTTGCCTTCTTTAAAAGGATTCAAACATTGATGTGATTTCCTTAAAAGCACTTTTCTTTATTTCAAATAGTTTATGATTGACCGTTGCGAACAGTTTTATATTGGTCTCATTGGGTAGTCATGATGACAACTAAACATCGTAAGATCAATACATCAAATGTGTAAAATTTTATAATCAAATCTCGGTACTACAATAAAATAATATAATAATAAATAAAACGCAAAGAATGGAATATAAAATAAAAGAAGACATTGTAAAACGTGACAAAACTAACACATGGTGGCTATCATTGCCCACCTGAACACTCTAGAAAGATTTCTTAATGAGCTAAGGCTACAAATTTCGCATGAAACCAAACTTGTTACACGACATGAGGTGTGGTGTACTACTACTGCATTGTACATGGCCTATACATGCATTGTAACATGTGACACACTAACATATGATGGATATCTAGTCACCTGACACTCGAAAAAAGATGTCCTGATGTAGATAAGACTATAAGTTCCACATGTAACCACGGTGAAGCTTGTTTACACGACATGTGGTGTGGTGTACTACTAACTGCATTGTACACGCCTAAACATGCATTGTAACATGTGACACACTAACATATTATGGCTATCTAGTCACCTGACACTCGAAAAAGATGTCCTGATGAGATAAAGACTATAAGTTCCACATGTAACCACGGTGAAGCTTGTATACGCGACATGTGGTGTGGTGTACTACTACTGCATTGTACACGGCCTATACATGCATTGTAACATGTGACACACTAACTTAATTATGGCTATCTAGTCACCTGACACTCGAAAAAGATGTCCTGATGAGATAAGACCTATAAGTTCCACATGTAACCACGGTGAAGCTTGTTATGGCGACATGTGGTTGGTGTACTACTACTGCATTGTAACACGGCCTATACATGCATTGCAGTTCCATAGACAGTATGGTTTCGTTTTTTATACATAGAGGAAGGTTTAAGAATCCAATTTTTATGTTTAAGTTTGGAAAGTTTTAACAACCTAAATATAAATAATTATTTTAATAAATTATTTATCCCGATCCTAAGATTTTTCTTTCATCACGCCACAGGTCAAATATAAAACTGGTGGAGAGAGGGATGCTTAAGCACCCTGTATACATGTAGATTTACGTATCTTTCAAATACATAATTATGCCATTGTTTTATTCATTAGATTATTTTTTTAAGTATCTTTAAATTGACCTCAGTAATTGTGATCTAAGCTATAAGAAATACTAAGTGAGTATTTATACAGGGTGATTCGGTTAGTGTTACCGGCACTTTCTGAGCTGAATTTTACTATAAAAAATAAAGAAAAAAGTTCATATAAACACATGGGTCCGGAAATGCTTCCTTACTGGGTTATGGCCAAATGAAGATTTCAACCCAAAAATTTGTGTGCAGGAGGTCAAATGATGATTTGCCCCGCGTGTTTATGAAGAGATATTTTATAGCCGAATGCAACTTTTTCTAACGCATTTTTAGATGAGAAATTGAAATAAAGTTCATCTTCATAGCTGTATCTCATTTATTTTTTTGTTATACTAAAAAAAAACAGAAATAAAATAATTTTGAAAACACTTTTTTAAGGTTTTAACGGGCAATTATTTCGTTAAATAGGCATTTGAAGACCCACATTTTTACAAAGAACTTGCATAAAATTTAATTCTGAATAAAATTATGTGCCACACGGCTATTAACAGCGAAGTAATTAGTTTCTGGAATTTAAATTTTACAACAAACATTCTACCAAGCAAGAAATACGTATTTAGTAATAAACACCGTAATGTAATGATATAAGGTACACAAATAATTGATTAGCATACAATTGTAAATAACGATTTTAATAGATTAATGCTTTTTAGGACTATCCAAATAGGTTACATCATGTACCTACAATATCTTTGTCACGTTAGCTTTACAGAAGGTAAATTATGTTTTTATAAGTTGGTATCACAAATCAGCTGTTCAACAATACACTGCAATTTACTGAGGAATCCAAATTATTTCTTACCAATTCTGTACTAGTTTAATGAGTGCAATTTTAATACAATTAATTTACTACTTCGTTTGGTAGTGAAGTGTATTTTTAAAGTAACTTACTATCACAATTGCAATGCCTTTGTTATTTACAACGGAAGAATTATGCCGACCTGTGTATTTGTCTTAGGCGTTTGTGACGGAAATGCAACCGCTGCTACTGCAGAATACCGAAGACGATTTCCTAATCGCAGAGTTTCCAAACCCAAAAACGATCAGTGGATCATTTCGTACCCTAAGAGTAACAGGTAAACTTCCTAGTATTAATAATTATCGGGATCGCCCTGCCCAGAATAATGTAGATATGGAAGAGGCTATAATCATGCTTACTGAAACGCAGTCCTGGTGTTCAGTACACGGCGTCTTTCTAGGCGATTCGCAGTGTCTCAGTCTGAAGTATGGAGAACTTTGCGCAAAAATAGCATGTTCCCTTACCATAAACAACAACTTCAAAGTATTGAACCAACAGATCCTCTCTCTTCGATTGGAATTTTGCAACTGGTTAATTAGAAACCGTCAACATCATAGAACCATTTTTATTCACTGATGAAGCTCAATTTACCCGAGATGGCGTCAACAACCTTCACAATGAACACACTTGGGCAGAGGGAAATCCACATAGTACAATCGTGCGCAACCTTTCCAACACAGATTTAGTTAGTAAATGTATGGTGTGGTCTCATTCATGATCGATTAATATAGGACCATTCATTCTCCGAGGACATCTAAATTCCCGCATGTAACTAGAATTCCTTACAGAACAACTACCACTATTATTAGAAGATGTTCCATTAGCAGCAAGGTGCAATATTATTTATCAACATGATGGTGCCCCTGCCCACTTTTCCCATAATGTAACAATGCACTTAAACGAGCAAGTTTCCCGGGCGATGGATTGGTCGCGGTGGAACCACACACTTGGCCACCAAGAACACCAGAATCTAACTCCATTCTGTATATGGGGTTTGGATGAAGAACCTGGTGTACAAATCAAAAACAATCGTGCAGCGTGCGGGAGGATAACTCGATCAATCAGAAAGCGAGCTGCTAAGTGTATTGAAATACAAGGACTGATTTTTGAACACCTGTTATGAAAGTGGTACGTAGTATTATAAGCTTTAGATTAAAAACAATAATTTATTTAAAACTTAATTTAAATGGCATCCTAATAAATCTTATGTGTAGGCTACTCTATGTCATTAAAATGCGGTTTTCCTTTGCTTTTGAATTTCTTGCTTGGTAGAATGTTTGTTGTAAAAATTAAATTCACAGAAACTAATACTTCGCTGTTAATAGCCGTGTGGCACATATCTTATTATTACTGTATATGAGTAAGAGACGTATATTAACCGAGGATTATGATAGTTTACAAGGACATCCTTAATAAAGATCAATTTTTAAATTATTTAGACAGTAAAATTAATGCTATAATGTTATATATAAATAATATATATATATATATAATATATATTATATATAATATATTTATATAGTTGAATATATATAAGTAGATATGAATGATGAGGGTTCTAGCGCACTTTTGGGACAGTCAGAAAATCAACGTAAAATACTGTTTAAAGGACAATAAACTAATCTGTAACTCACGAATGAAAAATTAACCGAATCTAATAGCTGTTTTACTGTTCATTGTAGAGACTTCTAATTTCTTTAAGCTGTTTTAATGAAAAAATCCAGAAATCTTAATGAAAAATCTATAAACGAAATAATGAAATTTGCTAACATTCGCTCAACAGAAAATAAGAAGATTTTTACTGAATTTCTTTAATATCGTTCTTAATCAACATCATAGGCTAAAAATTTTTCTCAGAAACCACAACCACATAACAAATCGCGTTTTGTAACAGCATTTTAGAAAATCCATATTGATAATTATAATCGTTCTTGAACTAGAAATATTTGTCAAACTCTATCTTTGTTGTATCAATGACAATAAATGGGTCTATTTGCTATAAATTCTTTGGGGTTGTAATACATTTCCCATATTTTTGTAGTAAACTTTCTTAAAATTCTTGATACATCTGATACATGATTCTGAAAAGACCACCGGAAATGTTTTAAATTTTGTAAATTCATCTGGATAATAAGAACCATTCAATTTTACTCTGATATTTTTTACATTCAAACTATCGAACTTTGAAGGATTTTTTTCTTGATTATTCTGTCCTATCTGTTTGAAAACCAATGATAACGAACTTGGGATTGAAGATATTTCTATAAATATTTGTGATATCGAACGAATAAAGTGTTCCGGAAATACCTTTTTGCTCAATACATTGCCAATCTAGAAAATTAAACGTGATGTTTTGAGATTTTATAATTTCATCAATCAACTGAATTTTACTCGTGGTTTTGTAATCAATCATCGGAACTCTAATGAAAAACTCGTTAATTGTAATTTTGCCATCAACAGGCATAACAATTTTCCAGTTGCAGTCTTCAGAAACACATCATCGTCTTCTGCTCTTATAAAACTTTAGATAAAATCCTCCTTTATAAGATCGGAATAGTAACATTTTAAAAAAAATCCTAAGCCGAAATGTGCTAAATCACCGACCGCTTCAAATTGTCCCAAATTTAAAAGTTGATTCAAAACTGTTTGAAAATACAACCACTTTTGGAATAACAAATAGTTTCCTTTTATGTGCTTAATTGGCCACAGTTTTCGACTTCTTCTATCAATTTGTAGTGTTTTTTCTTACTTCAATCTTAGAAAATAAAAACGGTATAAAATTATCGATTAATCTAACATTATCAGTTCCAAGATATGCCTTGACCATCTTGTTTTGTTAAAGTTCCAGAAATATAAAACTGGAAGTTAGACGAGCAAAAGTTATCTCCAAAATCAATATTAAACTCAGTTCTTTTATTCGGTTTCATTCTAATGTTGTTTACTAATTGGATAGAAATTTTTAAACTCCGCCCTTTTCAAATATCACTAGCATATTTTCTGTAGTCCGCCATTTAATAAGAAGAAAATTTAGAAATTTTAAACATCGTTGTATCATTTTTTCATCGATCTAAAGTACGTTTTTATAAGAAAAGATATAAAATTAGAGTCATTTTTTAATGATCTACTTCGTCATATTCAGGATTCTCTTCCTTAAATTTTGCGATCTCGGTTCACATATTTCAATAAAATCTGCACAGGATAGTAACCGCTATCTATAATATTGGTTCCAATCAACTGTATCTTTATTTTCATCCAAAAACTTTAGACTCAAGTGTTGATAGAGACAAAGAACAGACATATGATCTTTTAATTGATAATGTATATTTTTCTTGAATGAACTCTGGGGACAGAGTTTGATATTTAGACAATGTTATACCAATTCAATTTGTTTACGTATAATCTCATCATATCTTCGGATAATTCCATATTTTTGAGAAATGGTCATCCCAATGTTCTTTTTTCAAATCTCTTTCGTGTTGCATGATAAAAAAGATCGAAAGCACTGTAATGTCCCGCCATCTCTATTTATTACGAAAAAAATTTCAAGTTTTTATAAATTGGCTCTTTTTAGCGTTACATTCAGCACATTTTCCAGAAACTCTTTTAAGTCCATTGATGTTTGCATAGTATTTTATATCATTTGTTGCAGTTTTTTGCCTTACTACACCTCACACAATATATGAGCGCCATTTATTTAGGGAAAATTTATCGTGCATAAAACCTACGCGAAATACCTATTTCAGTAAGATATTCCTCCATATTATTAAGTTTTTTTTCTAATTTTTTGAAATTTGACAGCATAAGAATCATTGTATTCAACAAATTTATGACCAATATTCTCAAAAGTTTTTCGTAGCATCTAAACTAAACTTATCAAAAGACTCTTTAAAATTAGTAAGTTTTTCATTAATTTCACCAACATCGTCTACTGATCTTCTATTTCTGGCTTTCTAACTTGTCATAGACTTTCTTTTGTAAAATCTTTAACATGCTGTTTATGATTCTTCGTAATTTTGTTTTAGTTCATTAAACATTTTAATAGGATCTTCTAATTGAATCATTACAACAACATCAAATGGATTAATTCCTTTACTAACACCGCTATGTCTTTTTCCTTTAAAATCTAAGGCATTTTTAACATTCGGATCATGTAAATCAACAATATCGATGTTTTCTGATAATTTTAGAGGTTTTAAAAAATTTTGTTCTTTAACAACAACATCATCAATGTTTGTCAATACCAGGTCGAACACCGACAATTCTTTTTTTTATTAGCCAACTAACATAATTCTTTTCAACTTTTGATCGCTTCAGTAATTTTTATCAGCTTTTTCGATATGAGACATTAAATTGGTAAATAATTTTTTTACACCATCATCAACTTCTTTTTCCAATGTTTTTATTTTATCAGCAACTTCATTTGAAACTCATGAAATTTGCAAGTTTGTTATCATATTCTCTGCTTTAAAATCATTCAATCTCGACAGCAAACATATCTGAATCTGGAAGTTTTGTAATAAATTTTTCTAACTTGTTATCAAACTCATTCCTCAAAACTATCAAAATTCAAACTATTATCTACATTTTGAATACTTTCGATTTGTGTTCCAAACACGTCCAAAAATATTTCGTGAATCCAAATTTATTAAGCAATAATTTGTTGACAACTTCTTTAAAATCTTTACCAGTACTCAGTTCATTCAAAACAAAAACACATAAAATGACCACAAATTGGGGGATCTTTATAGTCTTGAATCTGAGAATTCATTGTAGTAGACGCTTGAATTTTTCAAATATTTAATCAATTCTATAGGTGGTTTGTCCTCAATTCTTCCATACGAATCAAAATAACATGCATTCTTATCATGTTTTATAATAACAAATCCAATGCGTTTCCACTTCCCATAATCGAGTCTAAATTCACAATTCCACATTCAAATTTCTTAACTTTTTCAGGTAATGTATCTCTCATGAAGATTCCTCTAAAATGTTTAATATTTTTGCAGATTTCTTCCCAATTCCCCCGAATGTTAAAGGTTTAAATTTTTTTTTCAATGTTTGATTTCACGTAATTCAAAGTTTTTTCATCTAATCCAGATCCTGTAAACATCTTCCAACTCTTTATCTAACCAATTTAAAATGTTTCGAACAATAGGAATCACATTCCTTTTTAACGATTGGAGCAGCTTTACGAACATAAGGAACAACATTTTTAACAACTGGAATATTTTCTCCAAAATCTAAATAAATCTTTCAAAAGTCCACCATTTTTAAGTTCGTTCAACTGATTATAAGAAAATTCTATTCTGGTTCCCTTTATTGTTTTTCTTATGTTTTTTCGAGTTTATTGTATTGTCTATTTGTTAAAAATATCTTATCTTCGCCATTTTTTTAGTTAGATCTATTTTAAATTGAATACTAACGGGTATTATCTTCTTAAAAGCGGATTTTTATTTTTTTCTTTCTGATTTTTGCTGAAATTTACGTTCACCTCCATTTATATAGTTAAAAATTTCAAGTTCTCTTCGATTCCCCATTCCTAGTTTTTCTCTTCAAAAACATTGCTCCAGCTGTTGGAAGCGCAACAAATCTTTCACCTAAACTAGCATCTTTTGATAAAAATCTATCCATTGCCTTATCTTGCAAAACTTTATCTGCTATATGTCTGGTATTTGTGTCTCTATGTTTTGCATAAAAAAATTCGTGTTTTCCATAGCAGCTTGATCTAATTTATTTATTAACCAGGTATCTCCTCTTTTTAGTCTTTTTTCGAGTTTTTGTGCCAGGCCCCAGATACTGATAAGTTGGTACGTGTAATTCAAAAGGTAAATTGTTTGATAAAATCATTCAAAAGTTCCACTACCCTCAATCATAAGATGAACTTAATTGCCGGCCAAAACTCGTTTTAAATATTTAATTCCATCAGGTTTTTCAATCATTTCATCAAGTTTGTTCGAAATAAAATCTTTAATCGCTTTCCTTTTCGTTCAAAAAAATTGTTGTTTCCAGCCTTCTCTTGAGCATAAATATAATTAATAATTTCCATCGAGTTTTTGTCAAATCGTCGATATATCTGTATTCAATCTTATTATCACTGTATTTTCTTACACCTGATCCTTCGATTCGTTTTTCCCCAAATTGGTTTTTAATCAAATTGAGATTATTTTTTACCTTTACTTGACTTTGGTTTCTTAGTTGATGGATCATTATTTTTGTAAATTGAATCAGATTTCCATAAAATTTCTGTATACTTTTTTCAAGTCTTCTTCAGAAATATAAACCGTCTTTTGGAACAAATCAGTGCCTGTTTAATAATCTCCATAAACCTTGAGTTCCTTCATATGTTTTTTCATTAATAATGATATCATTATGCTCAAAATTCACGGGCAAATTTCCAATCAAAAACTTTTCTTTTTTCTGTCCCAATACAAACCAAATTTATCATCCTTTGCTCTAGGAAGAAATTTTTTACCAATTTCCACCAATTATTATATCCGTTGTTCCAGGACTTATTGGTTCAACTATGGTAGAGTCTTCAATGATTCGAGGTCTAAATGGTGTTGAAGATGGTAATTTTGGCCAATTCAAACTCAGATTTCTGGTATCGAAATATCAGCAATTGTCGTACAAACTGGAACCAAATTCATCAAATTTTGATTATCGCTTAAAAACATTTTCAATTTTGCCCTCAACATTTTTTATTGCAGAAGTTACAGGTTGATTAAATTTTTTGAATAAATTCTTGTTTCTTTTTCATCAATTCGAATCTGTTCTTTAAATTCTTTGATTAATTTCTTTTCTATTTGATCAAGTTTTTTTGCTTCTTCTGAAGTTACGTTCGCCATTTATTTAGGAAAATTTTGAAACGTTAGAACGTGAACGTTGGAACGTATAAAAACGTGAACGTGGAACGTAAAACGTGAACGTGGAACGTGAAACACGAACGTGAAACATGAACGTGAAAACGTAAACACGAACGTGAAACATGAACGTGAAACATGAACGTGAACGTGGAACGTGAACGTGGAACGTGAACGTGGAACGTGAACGTGGAAACGTGAACGTGGAACGTGAACGTGGAACGTGAACACGAAACGTGAACGTGGAACGTGAAACACGAACGTGAAACACGAACGTGAACACGAAACGTGAACGTGGAACGTAAAAACGTGAACGTGGAACGTGAAACGTGAACGTGGAACGTAAAACGTGAACGTGGAACGTGAAACATGAACGTGAAACATGAACGTGAAACATGAACGTGAAACGTGAACGTGAACGTGGAAAGTGAACAGATTTACCGTTTTTCTGTTATTTTCATAATGTAAATAAAAATTAAAGATAATATAAAAATAATTGTAACAAATATTTTATCGAGACCACTGAGCAGCATTTATATTAGAAAATTTATTCAAATATTTACCATTTTTAGGCTCAAAAGTTAGATTAATAGTTAAAAATCCGTAGTCTTCCTTCCAAATTTTATCACACAATTTCATTAAAGTGGTTAAAACTCATATCAGATCCCACATAATTGTTGTAAATCTTTCTCGAATAGTGATCGTCTTGCTTAAAAACACACAACATATTCAAATTATTTCTAATAACTTGTTTATCAACCTTTGAAAAAGCATTGGGAAAGATAGATACAAGATATGTTTTTGTGACGGGACATTACGAAATATTCCCTTAATAACGTCTTGATTTTCTAAAATACAGTCATCGAAAACGATTAAAGAATTCGGTTTACATTCGCTTAACGGAAACTATGTCCTCAGAAGCATTATAAAAATATGATATTTTCTTACTTAAGTTCTTCTCAATATTCTCAAATCTTTTCTTGTAATTTTTTATATGCGTCTTGTTCTAAAGATTTACTAAAAACATACAAATTGGAATAAGGAATCAACCTATTGTAGATAAAATTCAATAATAAAGTTGTTTTTCCACATCCACTTGAACCAACAATTAACAATCTGATTGGTTGATCTTTCTTATTTTCTTCAAACGTTTGAAGTTTTATCTGATCTTTTTGCTTTAAAAAATTTCTCCATTTAAATAGAAGATTTTCATCTTGAAGCAACGCTTGCGAAAATGAAGCTGTTCAAGTTGACTTCAGAAAGCTCTAAATTAGTTTTAAACTTGGAACATCCTATACACTTAGAGGAAAGAATCAAATTATTTTATCGGTTAAGCGGTTTTTTATTCTGACAATTTTGTAATAAATATTAGTGAAAGTTCTCCTTATTGCATAGGATTTAGTGAGAAGAACATAACAAAATACTATGGTTTAAACAAAGGATATTATACTTTCGATCAAATAAAAAATTCCCTTAAAAATTATCTGAAAACATTCAAACAATCAGATAAATCTTTAAACTTTGACGAAAACAAGTTTGAAATGCAAAAAAAATTATCTCTCTAATAAAATTCAAAATAAAATCACCAGTAAGAATAATGTTTTCAGCAATTATTGTAGATTTGTTAAGGGTTTGTTCAAGAAACTATTGAGCCAAATCAGGTATATTTAGGAAATAAAACGCCAAAATTTAGACCGTTCGATGTAATTGAAGTGCACTGCAATCTCGTTGAACCTAGTTTTTGAAATCATAACCGAAACATTTACACAAAGAATCGGAAATTTTTGTACACTTTTTTCCCAAATGTTGCATATGGATCAAAAAATCAGTGAAAAACCAAATGAAATCGATTATATTCCAATTAGAAAAAATACTAAAAGAATTCAAAAAATCGTTCTGACTATTCAAGACTCTGAAGGAAATCTATTAAATAATGAGAGTAAAACAACAATATATTTAAGATTGTCGAAAGAATGATGAATCAAGGGGGGGAACGAATCGTTCTTACCTTCAAACTTTCCAAACGAGTTGATAATGATGATAAATACCAATACTTTTATCTAAAAGATAAGGGGGGCTATAAATAGCTTACCTTCAAACTTCCAAAATAACACTGTTTTCGTTAATGAATCTGGACTTTATACTCAAAATAAAAAATTGCTTGTTAAATGGAGTCAGTTGAAGACCCTACTCAATAATCAACTTATATTCAATAATAAAGACATTGTAACGATTGTAGACGAAATCAATGTAATCTGGTTTAAGGCTAAAGATGTTTGTGAAATATTAGGTTATGAAAAAACAAAAAAAAACGCAATTAAATTAAATGTTGATGATGATGACAAAATTCAATATTTTTAACTTAAAAAACAAGGGTCTATTCGAATGGCCCCTTAACAATCTTCATCCCTGTACTGTTTTTATTAATGAACCAGGTCTCTCAAAATAAAAATTGCTTGTTAAAATTATTTCTATCTAAATGGAGTCAGTCATAGATCTAAGAAATAATCAACTAAAATTCAATAATAAAGAAATTTTAACAATTGTTGACGAAAATAATGAATTTTGGTTTAAGGCTAAAGATGTTGCAGAAAATATTGGAATATAACAATACAGAAAAAAGCGATTAGAAATAATGTCGATGAAGGTGACAAATCTCAATACTTTTTATCTAAAAGATAAGGTAGCCCTCGAGGGCCACCTCGCAAATATTCACAAAGATACTATTTTTCATTAATGAATCAGGACTTTATTCGTTAATTTTAAGATCTCATAAAATAGAAGCAAAAAGCTTTCAAACAATGGGTTTACGAGAGATGTTTTACCAAGTATTCGTAAATTTGGTGTGTACAAACTCAAAAACGAAAATAAGCAGTTAAAAGATGAAATAAAACAGTTACAAATTTTCAGGTCAAATGAAATCCTTGAAAATAGAGAATCAAGAATTGCGAATGGAATTAATGAAGAGAGATATGGTATGTAAAGATTTTGATAAGAAAAAACACCATGTTTTTGTGTTAATTAAGAAGAATCACATGTGGGAATGGCCTTATTACGTTATCAGAGCTCAGAAACGAGAAATACCAAACCGATTAAAACATCTAAAAATAAATTATCCTGAATTAGAGATTTTGTTCATTGATGACGAACCAAATTCTATCAATCATCTGTATAACCAAATGAAAGAATCTTTGAATATTTTTATACAACGGAAATCATTTTACTACAAATATGGCAGAATCTCGACTGATTTATAGGAATATCTAAATTACACGATGAAAATTGTTTAATAAATTTTATTAAACTCTCGAATTATGATATTTTGTTTGTAAATGTTTTTGAAGAATAAGGTAACCATTGAATGATTCGTCCACACTCGCAAAGAGTCGGTTTCTTTTGACTTTCTCTCGTTTTAATTCTTCTAGCACAATCTCTACAAAAAAGCCTTCTTGTTATCTTTACTATAATGCCAATCGTAAAATTTGGAAATATCCTTAATTTCTTTAACCAAACGCAACATTTTTTCTCTTCTAACGTTAATTTTTCTAATTTATCGTATAATTCTCTTGCATTTTATGACAATCCTTACAATAATAGTATAATTCCATCTTTGGTATTTCTTATTTTTATGAAAAGCTTCAAAATCTTTAAATTCTTTGCACCTTGAACATTTCTTTTGAGCCTCCATTTATATAGAAAAAATCTTTGACTTTCTCAATTCATATTCATAAATACTTTCCGGTTATTTCTTCATTATTTAAATCTTTTTATACTATAAGTTACAGGATCTGTGTTATTAATTTGATAAATCACAAAGATTTCTCTTGACCAAATTGTTTCTTATATTTGTTCGAAAATGTTCTGTTTTTTTACTAACAATTCTTACATGATCATTGACTTTAAATTTAGTTTTTCGTGTGAATTTCAGGTGGAACATACTTGAAAACGGTCTCTAATAACTCCTTTTCTGCATCCTTATCTACGTCTTTCGGTTTCATTTTGATTGTGCTAATGAACAGTATCGTTATATTTTCTTTACGATTTCTTGAAGAATATCGATCCATTTAAAGTTTTTATTAATCTCAAAAATTACTTTCATTCTCTCATTTTGAGTTCTGTTATATCTCTCTACAATACTTGATTTCTCTTCGTTTTCAGTATGATAAATCTTAATGTTGTATTTCCTCAAAACATCGTTAAATTCTTTATTTTTTAAACTCTAAAACCCTTATCTGTATGAAAGTAGGTTAGGAGGTTTGTGATTGAATCCTTATGGCATCTTTTACTATATTCCTTACGAAAGCTTTTGAAATATCCTTGCCGTTTTTTCTTTTTGATAGCTCTTGACCAAGCATATTTTGAGAAAGTATCAATAACATTTTAACATATACTTGAATCCATCATTTTGATCCGAATAGTTAGACATTATAACTAAATCTGCTGCCCATAAATCGTTCAATTCCTAATGTTTATAATTTTTCGTCTTTTTAAACTTCTTTCGTACCGGTGCATGAATTTCTCTAGCTTCAATCTCGATTTCTTCCTTATTCTTAGATTCTTTCTTTACCTTGTTTTTCATTTGGATTCTTTATAAATTTACTCTTATTTGTCTTACATTTTGAACATTTTGCTGCAACTCTATACAATCCGTTTTGAGTTTGAACGATTTTTAGAATTCTATATTTTTTCGTTTTTTTTCTTGCATTTGTGGCAGTGAATCAAAATCATCTTCCATTTACATGTCAAAGTTTCCAAGTTTATTTAACTCATCTAATATATCAGAATTTATAGCCATACGGTACTGTATCGATCTTATTTTCTAGGACAATTCCTCTTATCATCTTTAGCGTTCAGTGCCAGCTTGTTTATGGTAACAGTGTACAACTCATGTTTTATAACTTTTGATGACTTGGGTCATCTCCCTAAATTCTTCTTTATCTTCGAACAAACATCTCTTCAAGTTTTCGATATTTATTGTTTTATTTTACAACGCTTCTCTTAATTCCTTTACACCTAACTGGGTTTTTATCTAGATATTTGTACGAGTACATCTTAGACCTTAAACCACAAAATTCTTCTAAAACATTCGCTATTTAACTCATCTTTGAATTTCCCTATTACCTTCTTATTTTTAGTAGTGAAACATTCATGATCTTTTGGATAATCACTTGTATCAAAGTCATCTATATTTAGTTTAATAATTTTAAAAGGATCACGTTTCAATTCTAGAAAATAACTGTCTGTATCCATGTAACACAGATCTCAAATCTGGATCAAACATTCTTTAATTTGTTGTAATAAAACTCGTACATTAGCAATTTTGAGAGGTCGAGAACTGAAAATCCTATGTAAATCGGTTTGTTAAATTTTACTTTCTGTTTGTACATGTGACTCGCTATACAGTTGTCGTCAAAGATGTTAAAGCATTTGAAATTTGTTTTCTTAGCTTGTTTCATTGAAAATTCTTTCATTTCCTAGTCTAATATCACATCTGTTTCTCACATTTTCCATAGATTTTCCAAAAAACTGAGTTGTTCATTAACCTTGTAAAAGTCCTTCTCAAAGTCACTTGTAGCTTTGGTTCTCATGTTTGTGTTAAAATCAATGTAATCTTTTCATAAAAGGCTTCTGATCGAATGCAATAACTCTATTCACATGTTTCAAAAATCATACCTTGTTTCCAGATAGAATTTCAAATTTCTCGAGATGAACAACGTATTCAGTTTTATCCAGTAGAGTTGTGCAAAGTTTTGTTTTTAAAATGTTCTGGAAGCAAGAGGTAAATCCTTGTGATGTTCGTGTTAAAATTTGTTGGATAATTCTAGAATCGACTTCAAGAAATATAGCCATAATCTTCGTCGCCAGTGAGTTCCAAAATTGTTTCTTTCCATTCTGCTGTTGTATACGTTTTAGGATCCATCCACTTGATTTCGTTATATGGTAAATTTTGCATAAGTCCATACCCATAAAGGTTGTTTGCATCGACGTACAACAAATAGTTTTCGGGCTTTGTCTTATCAAAATCTTTTAAATATTTGTTTATTTGCTTTCACATATCGGTTAATACACTGAGAAATGCCTCCGCGAATACCTTTTTCGATCATCAAATACATATTATAATCACTAATTAATTGTAATTCTATCTTCGTTAATTTTAACATAGCATCCCATGCAAGACTGGGAGCTGTTAGATAGTGTGCTGGATCAAGCTTATAGCAATTCAAACAAATATTCCTAAAATTTTCAAAGATATCAGCGAGCAATAGAAACATCTTGAATGTTATAAGAGATCAGAGTAATTTCCTAGATTTTTCTCTTTTAATTTGTTCCAAACATTTAAGTAGTGTTGAAAATCTTTCTCAGATATGCTCTCATCTGTCAAAAGTGAATAGAAATCTTGAATTCTCAATTCTTCTGTGTAATCAAGTTTTTCAATACTGTCGATAAATTCATAGGGAAATATTCCTTTTCCAGATAGAATTTTAAAAAATCTCGTCGTCGTCATTTGGCTGTCTTTCTATTATCTCATTCAGTCCATCTTGTATAAAATGATTTGTATGTTTGAAGTCTTCTCTCTTTAGATTTTTAGCTAACTTTTCTATAGACGAGGCCATGAATCTGAACGTGTCTACAAACGAAAACTTGATGAATTTTCTTGGCTTATCACCTTCGAATTCATAGCCATATCCAGAATTTACAGAAATAATTTATATATTTTTCATCGGTGTTTGCAATCAAATCAACATTTCCATATTGTTTAGCCATCTCTTTTATGTACAAATGAGTATCGGTAATTTGACATAATTATGGCAGAAAACGGGAATATTCTGAGGAAAATTTCAAATTTAGATTGCAACATGCATGAGCTGCGGCCCTCGAAACTTGCCGGTTAAATGAACAATGATCTCTCACTTTATTATAACTCTTATCTTTCCAACTATCAGGAGTAAAACCATACTGAATTGACCCAACATCATAAGCAGACCATTCACAGATATGACAAACGTTTGAATTTTGATACGAAATTTCTTCTTCTTCTGTCAATTTCAGTAGGTTTCATGTTCTTAGAATTATATTTATTTCGCTATGTATTTTCGATAATTTATTGAGTTCTTCAAACAATTTTGTCGGGACGTTTTTCAAATCTTCTTCATTTTTGGCACGATAACATATCGGTTTGTACATGCGATTTGGTCACATTCGACACTAAATATAGAGTAAAACCATAAGGAATGTGCCTCTGAATCTTGGTTGTAGTCGATCTTTGTGGATTGTTCTTGCATGTCGGAATTTTTTCTAATATGCTCTCAAAGTCCATATAAATTACGTACGGATGGTTAAATTTCTTTTGATAATTAGTAAATTTAGTTGTTTTGACCTGGAAACGGCATAATTGGGCTTACAAACTTCGTGTTGCTTGCAAATTTCTAAATGATCTGTTAAATCTCCAGATTTGTAGAAATGGCTTTAAAATATCCTTCTGCATAGAAATTTTTTTATTTTTACACTTAGATAACTGAGAAAATACAAGTTTGTTTAAATCTGTTATCAAAACATAATGAGATTTTTCATCTTGTTTTACATACAATAAATTGATTTCTAATTTTGGCGTCATAATACTTCTGAAAATTTGCAACGAAACAATATTGAGTTTTTCATCAAAAAACTATAGACATTTTACAGACCATTTTCGGATAATTATACTTTGCTTTACTGCTTCGTTTTTTTCAAATAATTGTATTATCTTTTAAAGGACATTGGATACTCGAAACCTGAAAATATCTCGTCATTTATAAATTTTTCATATTGTTTTGATCTTTCGCAGTCTCTTTCGGGTTTTTCAATAGCACATCGGATAGAATAAATTAAAGCAATAATCATCTTTATTTTTGATATTTATACAAGCTTTCTTATCTTTGATTTTCTTTGGTAAATCGATTATATGATCCTGCGTTCATAAATTTCGTGTTTATTAAGGCTCAAAATCAGTTTGTTTTACAGCGTTTTAATGTCCATTCCAGAACCTCGATTTGGATGATTTGTCTGTTCTCGATGTGTTAATTTATTAAATTGCTTAGTAATAAAGTCGTTTATGTCAAAGATTTCGTCTGCTTTTATAGTAAAGTACATTGGACAAGTTTGTGATATTCACCGTTCACTAAAGTTCGTTCGTATTCGCATTCTAAAGAGAGATAACCCTTCATATTTTTAACATTTTCTTGAAATTTCTCGATTAAACTCTTAATTTCTGACCGCATAATTTGATAGATATTGTAAATTGACATGGAATTATCGTTTAAATTTGTTAAAATGTATTGCTTGAAAAGACCGTGTATTGAGGAATTAAAACTTCTACATCAATGATATTTTCAGGTTTTCTCATTAAGAGTTTTGTCAATTTCTTCGAATCATTTCAGACTTAGTTTTATCGTTTGTTTCAATGGACAATTTCTCAGCGATTGATTGAATTTTTTCATCTTTAAATAGATTGAGATCTTTTTTACATTCCTTAAAATTTTTCTTTAGTTCACGCAATTTTTTCTATATTATACATGTTTTGGTGATCGGCAACTTTGATTTTCTTTAGCCCAAGTCTTCAAATAATTTAATTCTTTTTCATAAATATCTTTATTTTTCAGATGATTTTTCGAATTTATTGTAATGTCGAGTATAGTAATGTTCAAAAACATCTTTTTTTTGCAGTATGGACATGATACCTTTTTCCTCTCCATATTTAAAGAGCAAAAATTTGAATCTGCCAAGTTTTACTATTTAGTAAAATATCTTTTTATTAAGCTGAAAAATAGCAATAATTCAGTAGATTTCTAAGGATTTTTATCAAAAATTTGATAAAAATTAGCACAATTTATGTAGAAACAGCGTTAAATGTTTTCTATTTTATATAGGAAAAATTTAAAGATTTTGATACAATATCAGCAGAATTTATGATTTAAACAGCGTTAGATTCTTCTATTTATATAGGGAAAATTTGTATAACTCAAGACTTTGAAAAGTGGAGAAATTTACTAGAATTTGACACAAAATCAGCACAAATTGTAGTAAAACAGCTGTAGATTCTTCTATTTATTATAGAAAAATCTGTAAACTAAGAACTTAAAATTTTTGAAAAAATAGTATAATTACTAGGACAAAATAGTACTATATTGGTTTGTAGGGGGCAATTTAAATTCTTTATACTATTTTTTCAATAATTTTTTTCTTATGTAAATGGAGCTACTAAAGGAATTAAATGAGGTTGGTGATTTAAAAGTTCAAAGAATATAAGAAATTGATTGATTTAGAAGAAAATAATAAGTATAAAATTGTGACATTGGATAAAATGAAAGATAAATTCGGGTTTTACAATAATTGCCGAGTTGGAAGATTGTAAAGTACACTTACCAAACAGATTTTTTGACTGTTTTGGATGAAAAAAAAGATTAAAGAATTAAACAAAAATGAAAAATTACACTTGATTGTTACTGGAAAAAAGACTATTAAAAGATAAAGACTGTTGTTACAATTAACTTTGTAGAATAAAGATTTCGAAGATTTCTGGATTTTTTCATTAAAACAGCTTATAAATGTAGAAGCAAACATTGAACAGTAAAACAGCTATAGATTCGGTTATTTTACATTCGTGATTTCTCAGATTTTGTTTATGGTTCAATGGACAGTATTTTACATTGATTTTTCTGACTGTCCCAAAAGTGCGCTAGAACCCTCATATTCATATCTACTTATATATATATAATATATTGGCTACAAAACAAAGTTCTACGGTACGATTTTCACTTAATTAAAGGACAAATTTACTTACTTATGCGCCCATTAAAAATTTTAGTGTAACTTTAGAGTCCTTGGTTTCGGTGATTTTCATTGTTTGGAGAAGTAATATAATAATTAGTAGGTTTTTACCACTATATAGTTATAAATTTCAGTCTGAATATAACACAAATCATCTCGGGCATATGGTATTTACATGTACAAGAATGTTTTTCTTTTTACTTATTGCTAATATAATCTATTTTTATAAAATCCTATTCAACGTAATTTGGATTCCTATCTTATCTAAAAAATCCTGATAATCTTCACAGCTTAACAAC
This sequence comes from Homalodisca vitripennis, assembly GCF_021130785.1. Classification (NCBI taxonomy): domain Eukaryota; kingdom Metazoa; phylum Arthropoda; class Insecta; order Hemiptera; family Cicadellidae; genus Homalodisca; species Homalodisca vitripennis. The sequence continues at coordinate 142,910 of NW_025777275.1, forward strand.
AAAAGTACGTATTACCCTTAAAGATTTAGCGATAACTGATAGCAATTTAAACAGTTTATTAGACCTTTAGAAATAAACATTCTGTATATGAACGAACATTTATGATTTGTGGGACCCTGACAACCAAAACGGATATATGGAAACAGTCGTAAATATTGACAGCATCAGAATACAGTGAGAGGATCAACTATCCAACATCAACAGTTGCGGTTCAGAGATTAACCGCTCTATAAAATATTGACGTTGTATAACAGTGGAGTTCCGTAACTCTGTATTCCACAGTCAACAAAGATGGATCTATGGATATTTTTTCCCGCTGTAAAATTGTGATACATAAATAATTGTAACAAATCACGATTGTATTGAAAAATCTGAATAAAGCTAAATTCTTTTCGTTATTATACGGAATGCCTGATTTTTAATGTCAGATTAGAATAATTTGATTTACTATCCTATGTCATATGAAAAAAAATTAAAATTATTACTTTTTATTAGACATGCAGGCATGTAGAACAGCTTGTACTCGAGATATATGTTAATTCAAAGGTATAAAAATTAATATAGGAATAACTCATATTCTAGTGTAAATTGCTGTACAATGACTTCTACTTCATTAAATTTATAACATTTCATTGCTATGCACTAATACTAATTATGTTGATAGCTTACTTGTATCCTTTCACACATAGTTAAAAATGTAAGAACATCTCTTTAACAGTTATTATGAAACCTAAGTTCATATGTTTATACAAATAAATTGTCGTTTGTTAAAATTGAAAATTTTATTCCGGTACAACATCGCTCCAATCAATCTCAATTTGTTGAATTCACCTTGGCAATACTTGAAAATATAAGAAAGATGCTCATAGAGGATTTGTAACTTTCAAGGTTTAATTAAACACAATTAATTTAGACAATAAATCCTCTTGGTAAGTAATATTTTTGCTTTAAAATCAACACGTTGCATAACAATTATTAACTAAGAAGAACGTCTTACTAAACCGCATATAAAAATGGGTTCCTCTCGGATTCTAAGTAAACTATATTACACATACTTATAAAAACAACATCTTACCAGTACAGTAATAGTGGTTGAAACGTAATGAAAATATATAGACCTTTATTGACAATGGAATATTATTTTCTCAGTAGGAAAAAAAATCGGTACTTTACGGTAAAGACTTTAACTTTATGAAACTATCTAAATAATTGATCGGAAAGCACAATTCAATTTAAACACATGTTTTACATGTATAACCAGCCGTTCATTGATCTAGCCAGAGTAAGAGTGAGCAAAAAGGTTGAAGCAATTATAGGACTGTTTAGCAGTGATTATTTGTCTTCGCAATTACATACGTTTTGTGCATTTAAACTGAACATCTGGATAGAACTAATAGAAATTGACTTTTTATTTTAAATAATTTTTTATTTTTTTATTTTCTTCAAGTAAGAAAAAGTGTTTATCAACATTATCAATATAACACAAACGGAACCACAACAATAATCTATGTTATGTCATTTCCCTTTAAAATAAGGTAATAATAATAAGTTTATTAAATTTTACCATAATCAATCTTATAATCAAAAACAATTAGACAAATTAAATTAAACTTCAACTACTACTCGTCGTCTACTTATATAATCTCATACTCAGTCTTATATTGCATTAATTTCAATCCTGCAACAGTTAAACTAACTCAGATCAAGAATCACACATCAGACAAAACATCCCAGTAAATCATCAACAACTAAACAAAACGCATTCAAAACCAAGAGGCATTTGAGGCTGGTTGAGAACTGATTATAATCGTAATTTTTTACATTTTTTTATGGAGATTTTTTGATAAAATTTGACGTCAAAATCACGCGGCAGACATTTTTAGAAATGACAGTAATTTTTTCTGAATTTGGGAGGACATCCCAGGCCCTGGTTTTATAATGGTGATTGAATTAAGCGTAATTTTTCTTGTTTTATTTTAATTTTAATACAACTCAGCAAATTATCACTCTATTATGGAATTTAAGGCTAATAGGAACTTTAAAAATATTTTCCAGTTTTTAGGATAAGTACATTAGTTTTAACAGACAAAAATTATTCCTATTATAATTTTGTATTTGAAAAATAAAGATTTCGATAGGGTGTATAACGTCTCCCTAATTTACGTTGCCAGGTGATAAACTCGACTGACAAATCTAATATACTACTGGCAGGATAAGACTGACAAAGCGAAGCAAGGGAAAGTGAGATAAGGGAATTTGTTAGTGGGGAAATGGGAAATGTGATTTGTAACCCTGCAACATTATTCACTGTATTCAACATCACACAACATCGCTTATTGGTCTAGTAATACAACATTATATATAATAACGTCTCCATATTAAAAAGATATTAGTTACCTGCAGCTTTGCGTGTATTTTCCTACATCATAAAAGGTACGTAATAAACATATCCCCATTTAAGTGATAAAATAAATACTTCTGAAAATAAGGTTAAAAATAAGGATATTGCAAAACTCCCGATCTATTTCGGGAATAATCGAAACCTTTTAGAGCAACTTTTGGAGGCCATGAAGTCAAAAAGTTAAACACTGAACGAAGCACTACTAAAAATAAATCCAAGAATGTATAAGTACATTTTATTTTTTCCCACTGTCATGATTTAGTCCCATAAAGTTTTAAATTAGAATAGATCTATTTATGGTCTTTAATATTTCAGCGTTTATTGTCAAGAGGTTCGTAAGTAAACAAATGCGAATGGGTCTTATTTTAGGTTTTGCAGGTAAAGGGCGCTTGTTTATATTATTTAAATTCCATGTGTCAAGGATGACATTGTCTTTTTGCCACAATAAAATGATATTCTTACCATGAACAACTGTTCTGAAGTATTTTTGTACCGTAGTAGCGTTGAAAACTGATGTTTAGACCAAGTAAATATACATTGTGTTTCTAATTTTTTTACGCAAAATTGAAGGGACTTTACAAACTATGAGAGATACTATCCAAAAAAGCCAATGGGTTATAGTAGTACGAGAGGGTTAAAGAACTACAATTTTAAAAAGGTATTCACGACGTCCAAGTAAATCCAAGGAACAACATAATTGGCCGGAGAGTAATGTGGCAGTATATCACCTTGTGTGTTACACGTGTGGTTAGACCGTCAGGGAGACTGTATCAGTCCGTAATACATTGTTTCATTTGAGGAACAGACTGGTAAGGAAAAGTGTTGGCTGGAGAGTAATGTAGCAGTATATCACCTTACGTGTTACACGAGTGGCTAGACCGTTAGGGAGACTTTATTAGTCGTTATGCATTGTTTCATTTGATGAACAACTGGTAAGTGAAAGGTATTGGCTGGAGAGTAATGTGGCAGTATATCACCTTGTGTGTTACACGTGTGGCTAGACTGTTCAGAGAGCCTCTGTTAGTCGTTATGCATTGTTTCATTTGATGAAAAGGACTGGTAAGGAAAGGTATTGGTTGGAGAGTAATGTAGCAATATATCACCTTGTGGTGTTACACGAGTGGCTTGACCGTCAGGGAGACTGTATCAGTCGTAATAGATTGTTTCCAGTCAACGAACAGACTGATAAGGAAAGGTATTGGCTGGAGAGTAATGTAGCAGTATATCACCTTGTGTGTTACACGAGTGGCTTGACCGTCAGGGAGACTGTCATCAGTCGTAATAGATTGTTCCAGTCAACGAACAGACTGGTAAGGAAAGGTATTGGCTGGAGAGTAATGTGGCAGTATACCACCTTGTGTGTTACACGTGTGGCTTAGACCGTCAGGGAGACCGTATCAGTCGTAATAGATTGTTTTCAGTTACGAACAGACTGATAAGGAAAGGTATTGCCTGGAGGAAAATGTGGCAGTATATCACCTTGTGGTGTTACACGTGTGGCTAGACCGCCAGGAAGACTGTATCAGTCGTTATTGGATTGGATATAACCTCTACCTGACATTTACTCCAAATGTTGAGTAATATAATTCTGCTATTTGAAGAAAGCACTATAACTGTTATAACGAGTTGTAATCTAGACATTGGTAATCATAATTTTGACAAGTTTCTGTTGAACAGTAAAACAGCATAAGTGTATATTTTATAAAAATAATGCGTTTTAAGTAATATAACTATTGAGTCTCCTTGTATGAATCAATACAATAACGTAATCATAAAAAAGTTATCTTAACCAATTAATTTTTTTTAAGAAAAACTGTACTGTTCAAATCTAGTAATTGTATATCCTAAAGACTATAAAAGTAGACATTGTTGGACTACAAAAATGCATGTCATGCACTAGTTGTTTGTAATCACTTACATACTCACCGTAAACATTTTAAATTTAATTGACCTTGATAATACCTCCACTATCAATTATGGGCTTACTTATGTTTCCTTTATTATTGTATAATAAAACTGTACTGAGTAATTTCTATGTATTGCTACCAATGTGCATAAAACGTTATTTATTTTTGTTTTCTTATTTATTGCTACATTTTAATAGTGTTTATTTCACCTGTTATTGGCAATGTATTTTCTGAAGTGCTACCATTAAATTGTATTTCAATGCTGTGGATACTTTTTAAAAATAACAGATGGGAAGGAAATTCTTAGTTTTGTTTTGTTAGATAGCGCAGGTTCAAATCCTGTCTGTGACCTAACCACTTTTTTTCTGGACCATTGGTCTTGTTCTATATTGACACTATCCTTTATTCTGTTTGATAAGATCCTCGCACAGGCCAGTGGCCATGAGGACGGACTGAAGAAGGCCTAAAAGGAGATCCGCCTCACATTTTTTTTAAGAAAATTTGTTTTTATTACGTGCTACAAAATTGTTCTCCAAACGACTTTTATGAACGAGACGAATGTTAGGTCAGAAAATGCTATTAATGGCTTAAGATACTTTTATTCCTTGAGGTAAAACAATGGAAAACAATCATACGTGAATTTATCATATGGAAAACAAAAATAAAACTTACGCGTGTATATTTTTTATTTTTGTTAGATAATAACTCAATAAAAAAAAAAAAAAAAAAAAGCTATACTGTCTATTGGGACAATAAAAAAGTTTAGTTTTAGCACATCGAAAAAAACTTAAAAAAACTCTATGGGCATATTTCAGTATCAAAAGCAGCAGATATTGCTACAGTATGATAGAAAATACTTTTTCACAATTTGACATTCTATAATATATGTCAAAGTATACTTTCACAAACATGGCCTTATCTACAAATCTGAGTTAAAATAAAATAAATTAATTTAATAGAGTTTTAATTGCTGAAGTATTTTTTTCGGATATGATCCTGGGGTTGATCGATATCTCAGCAAAAAACTGATGAAAAGGATATTTTCGCATATTTGTCATCGTTCATTGATAAAATAATCAGCTGACCAAGCTAAATTGTGATAAACCAGGGTGAGAATATTGTATTTATTTATTTCACTTTTAATGGTAAACTTAATGTATAATAATAAAAAAGTGGATACCACTATCCTAGTACATTATTCCTTAAAGAGGTGGTTAATGTTTACTAACTTAAACATTACCAAAATATAAAGTTAGTAAAAATTCATAAATATAGTAATAAATTACAATAATATTATATATAAACCGGGTTTTTATTTATGTAACTGTCTATTCTAATTTATTCTGAAAAAGATAAATGCTAAGAACTAAAGAGCAATAAAATTGGTTGACTACAATACCATTTTTAAGATCTTCTGTTACATATTTCAATAAATAAATGTAAATGTTGTTTAGTATACTTCTTGTCCTTTGCAAACATTGTAAAACAAAATTAAGGCAGGGGTAATCAATAAACATGACGATAGCATATTTATATTTATCAATGGGCTCACAAATTTATTGATATAAATGGAAAGGAATGGAACTCGGTTGTAGATAAAACTGAGATAAATGTCATGTCTCTATTTCTAGAAATATAAATAGACCAAGAGACACAAAGTGCGGTCCGTTAAAAGCTGGCTAATGGACTGTTGAGACTTGACATTGAATGTGCAGCTGTTCTGTGCTGCCATCTAGAAACGTTAAAGGAAGTTTGAGGAACGAGAGTTTATAGAAGTATTAAAACACCCATGTCTCCTGTTTTATTGTTAGCGTGTGTATATATATATATATATATATATATATATACAATCATCGAGCCGATGTTCGACATCAAAATTTACTTAGACCCGTATCTGACCTTGCACATGCTGTCCAACACAATAAAACCTTTGAATATTTTTCTCTCTAATTGGAATCAAGAAGTTTCAAAAATTATGACAATAAAGACTACACCAAATTATTACTAAGAAGATATGAACAAGCTAAAATAATGGCACTTCAATCAAAATCACCAGTTGAATTAAATTTGCGAGTACAACAGTTCATTTAAATTTATTATTCAAACATTTTATCTATGTCTGTGTTTAGGAAAAGGTTACATGTTTAATTAATTTTACTTGTTTTGATACCACATGTTTTTGTTGTTTGAAAATGTTTTTATAAACCTTCATTATTTTGTTTGTTTCTATTTTATTATATACATGCTTTAGATAATGTTACTGAAAAGTAACGAAATATTAAGCATTTCGATTTGAATAAACGTGTTTTTGTTTTCTTTTATACCTATATATATTATATATACCTATATATAACTTATATATATATATATATAAAACTTATATATATATATATATATATATATAATATATATATATAAAAGTTATTATATATTACTGTTGGCATGTACACATTACATAATTGTTGAACTTTACAATGTAAGTGCCCATTTTTATAAAAATACAATAAATTTAGCAATTGTGTTCTGTAAAATTCAGAATATATAATGGTATTCGCCAATCCGAGGGAGCACGTTTATTCATTTTAATGCAGAAAACATGTTATTGTTATATGCCTGCATTTCAGCACAATACATATAGAATTTGTGCCCCAAAAACTACAGTGCAAGTAAACATAATTATTTATTTTTAGTTCCAATGCCGTTGATATATCTGTTATTCCTATACAAATAGGAGACATTAGAACATCTGCGAATTGATCCGATACACGAAGGTGTTATTTTATTCGTAACAAAATTATAACTCAGGAAAGTCTTCTCTATACTGTTTAGAATCAATAGCAGATAAACAAAATAAATATTGTTTCCTAACAATAAACGCAGTGTTTCATTCCAAAAGGTGTGTTAGTTTTCTTTTTTAATTTTTTGGACATATAAGTTGAAAATATTAGTTTTAGCTATACAATTTTTTATTTATATAAAAATCAGTTTATGGATTATCCTATTCAAATGCGTATCATTTTAAAAATGTAATCCCAATTATAGATCAACTAACAATCTACCAGTTATAGCTTTCCCCATTTCATTCATAAATATAGTTTAATTGATCGATAAAATGATGTGGTAACTGTTTAAGCTATTTTAGTCACTCTTACAAAAAACCAGGCTTGTAGAAAGTTAAAAACTGTATACGTCTAAAGTATCACCCCACCGTTATTTTTAAGACATGAAATCGTAGAGATGTTATTGTACGGTGATTGTTATTTATATATGGCCTGAATCTGGGTATTGTTACAGAACATATAAAACACTTCGTATATCACCATAATAATAAGTTTACCATAGTAATAAATAGTTATAATTGACCCAAAAAATTAAACAATTTTGAAAGTCTCAGAACCTGATAGCCAGAATTAAACGAAAATACAAAACTGTTGAACGCATATGCTACTGAAGTTACAGTGTTGTAAGTTTCAGACCACCCATTTGATTAGATGTGAGGATGTTGTGGCGTTTTAACCAATCTGTATATTCCTGCTGCGTATAGTTTTTTAAACAACTATTAATACAATTGGATTCCATACAATCCGATGGAAGGAACTCATTTTATTCTTCTTTATTTTTTCTTGTTAGATAAAATTGGCGATTTTTTAAATCACAAAATTTACACTCTGATTTAGTAATAACTATTTTGACTCGTGAAGGTTAATAGAAATTTGAGTTTATAAACTATTAAATGTCTGTTCAAATTTCAAGTTGTATTACTGTTGCAAATTAGAAGAGCTCCTTAGTTTTATATTCACAAAGTTTAGAAAACACATTATAAACTGTACTTTAAGATTATGATTACTCTTTTGACAATTTACATACTGTAAATGTAAATGAATTTTAAAAAATGGGTAAAGTTTACACAGAATAGTTGAATAATTTTACAGGTTCGTTCAATTATTATTACACAATGTCAGACACCGAGTTTGGATTTTTCGCTGCTTTAAAAGGCCAGTGGGACGCAACCGGGAGAGATTTTCGAAATAATAATAGGCCTAATTTGATCGCAAGAACCGTAAAAATGTATATTTAATATCCCAGTACAATCTTATGATTGCTTTACTTGTGAAAACAAAAAGAAACAATAACGACACTTTCTCATTTACAATATTATTAGAATTTAAAATATATGTTCGGGATTGACCCTTAGGTTTTCTTCTATATATATTTCCAGTACAACCCACACACACCCGAAGGTGGGAGGATATTTTTGTATATTAGTTATAGTTGCAGTGATAAAAAAACTTAGCTGACCATCGGCCACATAGAGTAAATAAACATTATGACAGAAACAAATGGGTAAGCAAATCAGCATGGGTCCATTTATTTTTATGATCAACTTGATCTCTCCAATAATCGTACGTGGAAGGATCTTTATTTTATTTAACTCTCTAAAAAACAATTATATACCTAGTTGACTGCGATAGCCATATTTTACAATTATCATTTGTTTAAAAATCACATTTTGTAATATGATGTAAAAATTTTTATAGTATAATTTTTATATAAACGAGTTGAAATAAATACCAACCAATCAAAGTAACAATAAAAACTGTTTTATTTTTTAACGGGTATTAAAATGCATCGATCTAATACAAGATACTATTATAAGAAACAAAGGATTGGATAGTGGTTTTGAAGATGAATCAAAGAGATTCTTGTCATGACTCTATTTTGAGATAGAAGGTCTCTATACCCTAAAGTGCGGTCCGTGAAAAGCCTGTTCTGTGCTGCCATCTATAAAAAAACGCGACAAAATTCAGGTTGACACGAGGTTTTATTAGCAGCATGATAATAGCCGTAGCCTCCCCCAATTCTATTGAAAGTATAGGAAAAAGTTCTATTAATATAAACA